>NC_090821.1:43829214-43970897 GCF_000390325.3 Nicotiana tomentosiformis | reverse complement strand
ACCATAGATCACGTCGTAAGTTAGTCGACGTAAATCCAAGAAGAGATTATCTTTGAGATGATAAGAAGTTAATCCTATTGGTCTTAAACGATACAAGGGTGTATAAGAGTGGTTAACAAATATTAGAAGTTAAACGAATCAAGGATGTTGTAACCCGTATTTTCGGGTAACACTAGAGGTGATTAACTGTCCCAAGAGGTCTTGTTTTAATGTATTTGAATCATATAATATCCGCATCATAAGTCTTGAAGTCAAGCGAGTTATGAAACAAAAGTCGATAAAAGTTGTCGCAACTTAGGTTTATAATTTTACTTAAACTTTAGGTAAAATGTTACTGCATTTTTCTCCCAATGTGCTTGGAATTATGGGGTGATCTACCTATCAAATTGAAGATCTATGAGTCTAGTTTCCAACACATTAAACCGTTCATCGATACGATCTCGGAATAGAGAGATATTCGCGTTTTTGCAAGAGTGCGCCAAGCTGCTCTCTATGGGGCCCACAAAGGCGGTTTAAGACATATGGACATATATAAGATACCTCAACCCCGTTTTAAGTCATTATTTTTCAGTATATTCAGACCTTATAACCCTAAAATCAGTCTCTCAAGGTTCTCTCATGATCCAAGAACCAAACAAAGGGCAAACAACACAAATCAAATGTCAGGAATCCCGTGGCGCTAGTAAGTTTCTTGTTCTTCTTGTTGTTGCTGATTTTTGTGTTGTTCCAGCTCGTGTGGGAGGTTGTTTTAAGTGTTTTATGTCCTGTAAATACACCTTCAAGTTTTTAATATCAATCCTAGGTGATTTCAAGTCTTCTAAAGTAATTCTAGTGCCAAAAAACCCGAATTAATTGCTAGTTTCGCTTCCTTGTTCTTGTGGCAGAATTGAAGGGATATTTCGTGGAAAATTAAGGTCAAATTGGAGTTGTTCTTTCTGTTTAAAGGTAAGGAACCTCTTACTCTATATATATTTAAGATTATCCAAGTTGCAGCTAAGTCGTTGAAGCTAGAACTTGTGAAATATATATCGAAAGGCTTGGTAGTAATGTTGTTGGTTGGTGGACTGTTTTGGAGGCTCAATATGATTATTAATGATGTTTTTTGGGCTGTTTGGTGATTGTATTGACTTGTGGAAAGTCATATAAATAGGGGAGGTGCTGTCCGTTTCATCGTAAAATAGGTTATGGTCGATACATAATAGTTACGACGCTTAAACGATAATGATAGTGTCATTTGTCTTATTGTAGACTAAGGAGTCGTGACATTTGCATAGCTTGAGGTTGGGCAGTATATACAAGGTATGTGAGGCTATCCCCTTCATTCTTTTGCACGACTCCGATTGTACATAATGTAATGAACGAGCTCCCAAAGATACTCTACTCTTAGAAGCTAGCAGTACTTACATTGCTGCCCTTCTTATGAAACGATTGATATTGATGTTACTTCTCTTATTCTTATATTATCAATGTTGTTGGTAGTTCCTTATTCTTATAAGATTCTTGATGAAGAGTTAATTCTAATAACATGTACGAAGGATACCGACCTTACGTCACTCCGAAAGGTTCAAAATGTGATTCCAATGAGTCCAGCATGCATCATATATATGTATCTATTTTACTCTACCGAGCCGCGCTATAGTCGGCCGGGTATGGCACCTATTGTGCAACCACTGATCAGTTGGGTTTTACCGAGCTCCACGTGGCCGGGTACGATTCTACCGAGCCCTATGATGGCCGGGTACGTTTTACCGAGCCTATTACGGTCGGGTACGATATGATGATGGTGATGCCCACAAAGGCGTATGTTTTAAAAGTTTATGTATATATATATGTATGTATCATGTATTTCATGTCAGTAGCCCTCAGAGGTACCCAGATATCACAGGTTGTATATTCTCTATCCCTGTTTACATTACTGTTCTCACTTATGCTTTCCTGCCTTACATACTCAGTACTTTATTCGTACTGACGTCCTTTTTATTTGTGGACGCTGCATGTCGTGCTGCAGGTCCTGATAGATGGGTAGACGCAGCTCCCCCATCACAGTAGGCTATCCGGTTCAGCAGTTATTGGCGAGATCCCTTCTCCGGACTTGCCGTGGTCTTGGTATGCATTTTTTGTTATAGACATTATGGGTATGTCGGGGCCCTGTTCCGGCAATGTTGTAGCACTTATGTTCCTTTAGAGGCTCATAGACAGGTGTCGACTTATGTATGGTTTAGAATGCCTTGTCGACTGATTTTTGTTGTATAGTCTTTCATGGCAGCATGGTAGCTCGTACCTTATATATAGTTTCTTGACGGTCTTGTCGTCCCATGTTATGTATGTTCATGACATTATCTTTCATTATTGGATGTTCATGATCCATGTCTACTATTTATATTGATCTTGTTGGCCCTTAAAGATAATAAGGAAGGTTAGATAAAATGTACGTTGGTGCTCGGCAAGTATGGCCCGGGTGCTAGTCATGACCCTCCAGTTGGGTCGTGACAAACTTGGTATCAGAGCAAGTCTGTCCTAGGGGTTGTCTATGAGCCGTGTCTAGTAGAGTTTTGATTATAGATGTGTAGCGCGCCACATTTATAATCAGGAGGCTACGTGACATCTAGGGTTGTTACCTTCTTCCTGAATCTAGATCGTGCGTAGAGTTGAGTAGTAAGTGTTCATATCTAATATTCACCTTGTTTTCTTTCAGCGATGCCTTCGACTAGGAAGCAAGCGATTAGTAAACGGCTTGATACAGCTGTGGGAGAGGGTAACATTCAGGTGCCTCCAGCCAGAGCAGGCCAAAGTGAGGCTCAGAGTGAGATGCCGTCTCATACCTCTCTGTCTCCTCCCGAGGATATTAGGAGGCACCCAGTACATCCAGTTCCTCCGTCTGGCACTACAGACCATGATATGCGCAGTGCGGTGCAATTGTTGACTAGCTTGGTAGCTGCTCAGGCTCAGAGGCAGAATACCGGTGCTGCTGATAAACCGGTTAGTGCGAGAGTTCGTGATTTTATTAATCTAGACCCTCCAGTGTTTACCGGATCAGACCCCAAGGAGGACCCACAAATATTTATTGATCAGATTCATCGTACATTGCGGGTTATGCATGCTAGTGATACGGAGGCAGTAGAGTTGGCTTCTTATCGGTTACGGGATTTAGCGGTTTTCTGGTATGATAGTTGGGAGAGATCTAGGGGTCCGAACGCTCCTCCAGCCGTGTGGAAGGAATTTTCTGAGGCCTTTCTTCGTCACTACTTGCCAGTTGAGATACGACGAGCTAGAGCTGATAAGTTCTTGAACCTTCGACAGGGTAATATGAGTGTACGAGAGTATAGTATACAGTTTGATTCTTTAGCAAGGTATGCTCCCCATATGGTGTCAGAGATGAGTGATAGGGTGCATCTGTTCGTGAACGGGTTGGGACCACATCTGATAAATGAGTGCACAACAGCCTCCTTGGTAGAGGGCATGGATATTTCCCGTATTCAGGCTTATGCCCAGACCCTAGAGGATCGTAAGTGCCAGCAAAGGGCAGATAGGGAGCAGGATAGGGGCCAGCATAAGAGGGCAAGATTTGCAGGGTATTCTGATGAGTTCAGAGGCAGTATCAGGCCCCAATCTTCGAGGAGTTCGGCGCCACCTGTAGCTAGTGCTCCTCCACAGTTTCAGAGGCCTCGGTATGATCGATTTACCTATTCTGGTTCAGGTCAGAGTTCAAGGGCATCAGGCTCACAATTTCATAGAGATACTAGTCAGACGAGACCCCCAACACCTCGTTGTGATCAGTGCGGCAAGGCCCACTTTGGACTGTGCCGTCGAGGTTCCGATGCGTGCTATTCTTGCGGACAGCGTGGCCATATGATGCGGGATTGTCCTAACAGAGGAGGTGGTGGTATGGCTCAACCGACTGGATCTGTGTCTGGTTCTTCCTCATCAGTTCGACCTCCAGCACAAGGTTTTCAACAGTCGACAGGTCGTGGTAGAGGTAGAGGTTCAGTGCCGAGTTCGAGTGGTGCTCAAAATCGAACCTATGCTCTAGTAGGTTCGACAAGATCTCGAGTCATCTTCGGATGTTGTTACAGGTATATTGTCTGTGTTTTCTTATGATGTATATGCGCTAATTGATCCAGGATCTACCTTATCATATGTTACACCCTTTGTGGCTAATAAGTTTGGCATTGAACCTGAATTGATAAGTAAACCACTTGCGGTATCCACTCCGATAGGAGATTCTGTGATTGCTAGAAGGGTTTATAAAGGTTGCACTGTGATGATTTGTAGTCGTCAAACCTCGGCAAATTTATTTGAGTTAGAAATGGTTGATTTCGATGTGATAATGGGAATGGACTGGTTGGCCTCATGCTATGCAAATGTTGACTGTCGTACGAAGATGGTTAGGTTTCAGTTTCCAGGTGAACCCGTCATTGAATGGAAGGGGAACATTGCTACGCCGAAAGGTAGGTTTATTTCCTATCTTAAGGCAAGGAAGATGATCTCAAAAGGTTACATTTATCATCTTGTTCGCGTTAGGGATGCGGAGGCGAAGCCGCCTACTCTACAATTAATCCCCGTGGTCAATGAATTTCCAGATGTTTTCCCAGATGAACTCCCAGGCCTTCCTCCTGAAAGGGAGATTGAGTTTAGCATTGATGCATTGCCTGACACTCAACCGATCTCTATCCCTCCATATAGGATGGCCCCGGCAGAGTTGCGAGAGTTGAAAACACAGTTGAAGGACTTGCTGGATAAGGGTTTCATTAGGCCTAGCACTTCACCTTGGGGTGCGCCAGTCTTGTTCGTGTGGAAGAAAGATGGGTCGTTAAGGATGTGTATCGATTATCGACAGTTAAATAAGTTTACAATAAAGAACAAGTATCCACTTCCAAGAATTGATGACATGTTTGACCAACTCCAGGGTGCCAAGTATTTCTCCAAGATTGACTTGCGTTCAGGGTATCATCAGGTGAGGGTTAAGGAGAAGGATATTCCAAAGACGGCCTTTCGGACAAGATATGGGCATTTTGAGTTCTTGGTGATGTCGTTCGGGCTAACAAATGCCCCAGCAGCTTTTATGGATCTCATGAATAGTGTATTCAGGCCCTATCTTGATGTGTTCGTGATCGTATTCATTGATGACATTCTGGTGTATTCTCGTTCGGAGGCGGAACATGCGGGCCACTTGCGGATAGTATTACAGACCCTTCAGGATCATAAGTTATATGCTAAGCTCTCTAAATGTGAATTCTGGCTGAACTCAGTAGCATTCCTTGGCCATGTGATATCTGATGAGGGTATTAGTGTCGAAACTCAGAAGATCGATGCAGTGAAGAATTGGCCGAGACCGACAACACCGTCAGAAGTTCGCAGCTTCCTAGGGCTAGCAGGATATTATAGGCGGTTTGTAGAAGGGTTTTCCTCTATATCAGCACCATTGACTAAGTTAACACAGAAAGCTACCAAGTTCCAGTGGTCTGATGCTTGTGAACATAGTTTTCAGGAGCTAAAGAATCGATTGACATCCGCGCCAGTGCTCACTCTCCCAGAAGGAACAGAAGGTTATGTGGTATATTGTGATGCCTCAGGTATAGGTTTGGGGTGCGTATTGATGCAACGTGGGAAGGTGATTGCTTATGCATCAAGACAATTGAAGAAGCATGAAAAGAATTACCCGACTCATGATTTGGAATTGGCTGCAGTAATATATGCTTTGAAGATATGGAGGCACTACTTATACGGCGTCCATGTTGACATCTACACAGATCACAAGAGTTTACAATACATCTTCAAGCAGAAGGAGTTGAATTTGAGGCAGCGTAGGTGGCTTGAATTACTGAAAGACTATGACGTCGAGATATTGTACCATCCCGGTAAAGCCAATGTTGTGGCAGACGCTCTCAGCCGTAAGTCAATGGGAAGCTTAATACATATTGAGGCAGGTAGACAAGGGTTGACCAAAGAGCTTCACCAGCTGGCCAATATGAGAATCAGATTGTTGGACTCTGATGACGGAGGTGTTACTGTACAGAATACAGCAGAATCATCTTTGGTAGCCGAGGTAAAAGCACGGCAATATGAAGATCCTACCTTAGTAAGATTGAGAGAGGGAATTCAGCAGTGTAAGATTACAGCTTTCAAGATCGGAGGAGATGGGACACTGAGATACCAGGGCTGATTATGTGTACCTAGTGTGGCAGGGTTGCGAGAGAAGATTATGATTGAGATTCACCAGTCCCGATATTCTATCCATCCTGGCTCGACAAAGATGTATCATGACGTTAAGGAGCAGTATTGGTGGGATAACATGAAGAAGTCTATTGCAGAATTTGTAGCCCAGTGTCCTAATTGTCAACAAGTAAAGATCGAGCATCAGAAACCTAGTGGATTGATTCAGAATATAGAGATTTCGACCTGGAAATGGGAGGTGATTAATATGGACTTCATTATTGGATTACCTCGCTCTTATCATAAGTTTGACTCCATCTGGGTGATAGTTGATCGACTTACAAAATCTGCCCATTTTCTGCCAGTTAAGACAACTTACACGGCTGAAGATTATGCGAAGTTGTATATCAAGGAGATTGTTAGGCTTCATGGTGTGCCGGTATCTATTATATCAGACCGAGGAGCTCAATTTACGGCTAACTTTTGGAGGTCTTTTCAGAAGGGTTTAGGCACACAAGTAAATCTCAGCACTGCATTCCATCCGCAGACTGACGGACAGGCTGAACGTACCATCCAGACGCTTGAAGATATGCTACGAGCATGTGTTCTAGATTTCAAGGGGAATTGGGATGACCATCTGGCACTTATAGAATTTGCCTACAATAATAGCTACCATTCCAGTATTAAAATGGCCCCGTATGAGGCACTGTACGGGAGGAGATGTAGATCACCAGTTGGATGGTTCGAAGTCGGTGAGACAGAATTATATGGGCCAGATTTGATTCACCAAGCCATTGAGAAGGTGAAAGTGATACAAGAGCGACTGAGGACGGCACAAAGCAGGCAAAAGTCTTATTCCGATGTCCGGCGTCGTGATCTGGAATTTGAGGTTGGTGATTGGGTTTTCCTGAAGATCTCGCCAATGAAGGGTGTTATGCGTTTTGGGAAGAAGGGTAAGTTGAGTCCGCGGTATATTGGGCCGTACAAAATTCTTCGACGAATTGGACAGGTTGCTTACGAGTTAGAATTGCCATCTGAATTGGAATTTGTCCACCCGGTATTCCATGTATCTATGTTGAGGAAATGTATTGGAGACCCTTCTCGGGTCGTCCCTATCAAAGATGTACAAGTTACAAAGGATCTATCATATGATGAAGTGCCAGTGGCTATATTAGATCGACAAGTCCGCAAGCTGAGAACAAAGGATGTAGCTTCCGTGAAAGTATTATGGAGGAACAAGAATATAGAAGAAATGACATGGGAAGCAGAAGAGGAGATGAAGTCTAAATACCCTTACCTATTCCAGAGTGAAGATAACGAGGATGCCGGGGGAAAGAAGGACGCATTATAAGGTGAAACAGCTATATGAGGCAAGCAATAGCTTGTGAATACTCTTTTTTTTTAATACAAAATGGTGATATGCAGATAACGTACATATCCATAATGCTTTGTATAGTCTTGTAAGGCCATAGGTTGGGTTTAACTGCTTGCAAGTTTGGCTAGTGTCCATTTTATGGGGGAAACTCAGCCGGAAATCTCCGTCGGAATCCACGATGAGTTAGACACCCCATAAACCCTTACATTCGAGGACGAATGTTCCTAAGGGGGAGAGGGTGTTACAACCCAAATTCGCATACCATAGATCACGTCGTAAGTTAGTCGACGTAAATCCAAGAAGAGATTATCTTTGAGATGATAAGAAGTTAATCCTATTGGTCTTAAACGATACAAGGGTGTATAAGAGTGGTTAACAAGTATTAGAAGTTAAACGAATCAAGGATGTTGTAACCCGTATTTTCGGGTAACACTAGAGGTGATTAACTGTCCCAAGAGGTCTTGTTTTAATGTATTTGAATCATATAATATCCGCATCATAAGTCTTGAAGTCAAGCGAGTTATGAAACAAAAGTCGATAAAAGTTGTCGCAACTTAGGTTTATAATTTTACTTAAACTTTAGGTCAAATGTTACTGCATTTTTCTCCCAATGTGCTTGGAATTATGGGGTGATCTACCTATCAAATTGAAGATCTATGAGTCTAATTTCCAACGCATTAAACCGTTCATCGATACGATCTCGGAATAGAGAGATATTCACGTTTTCGCGAGAGTGCGCCAAGCTGCTCTCTATGGGGCCCACAAAGGCGGTTTAAGACATATGGACATATATAAGATACCTCAACCCCGTTTTAAGTCATTATTTTTCAGTATATTCAGACCTTATAACCCTAAAATCAGTCTCTCAAGGTTCTCTCATGATCCAAGAACCAAACAAAGGGCAAACAACACAAATCAAATGTCAGGAATCCCGTGGCGCTAGTAAGTTTCTTGTTCTTCTTGTTGTTGCTGATTTTTGTGTTGTTCCAGCTCGTGTGGGAGGTTGTTTTAAGTGTTTTATGTCCTGTAAATACACCTTCAAGTTTTTAATATCAACCCTAGGTGATTTCAAGTCTTCTAAAGTAATTCTAGTGCCGAAAAACCCGAATTAATTGCTAGTTTTGCTTCCTTGTTCTTGTGGCAGAATTGAAGGGATATTTCGTGGAAAATTAAGGTCAAATTGGAGTTGTTCTTTCTATTTAAAGGTAAGGAACCTCTTACTCTATATATATTTAATATTATCCAAGTTGCAGCTAAGTCGTTGAAGCTAGAACTTGTGAAATATATATCGAAAGGCTTGGTAGTAATGTTGTTGGTTGGTGGACTGTTTTGGAGGCTCAATATGATTATTAATGATGTTGTTTGGGCTGTTTGGTGATTGTATTGACTTGTGGGAAGTCATATAAATAGGGGAGGTGCTGTCCGTTTCATCGTAAAATAGGTTGTGGTCGATACATAATAGTTACGACGCTTAAACGATAATGATAGTGTCATTTGTCTTATTGTAGACTAAGGAGTCGTGACATTTGCATAGCTTGAGGTTGGGCAGTATATACAAGGTATGTGAGGCTATCCCCTTCATTCTTTTGCACGACTCCGATTGTACATAATGTAATGAACGAGCTCCCAAAGATACTCTACTCTTAGAAGCTAGCAGTACTTACATTGCTGCCCTTCTTATGAAACGATTGATATTGATGTTACTTCTCTTATTCTTATATTATCAATGTTGTTGGTAGTTCCTTATTCTTATAAGATTCTTGATGAAGAGTTAATCCTAATAACATGTACGAAGGATACCGACCTTACGTCACTCCGAAAGGTTCAAAATGTGATTCCAATGAGTCCAGCATGCATCATATATATGTATCTATTTTACTCTACCGAGCCGCGCTATAGTCGGCCGGGTATGGCACCTATTGTGCAACCACTGATCAGTTGGGTTTTACCGAGCTCCACGTGGCCGGGTACGATTCTACCGAGCCCTATGATGGCCGGGTACGTTTTACCGAGCCTATTACGGCCGGGTACGATATGATGATGGTGATGCCCACAAAGGCGTATGTTTTAAAAGTTTATGTATATATATGTATGTATCATGTATTTCATGTCAGTAGCCCTCAGAGGTACCCAGATGTCACAGGTTGTATATTCTCTATCCCTGTTTACATTACTGTTCTCACTTATGCTTTCCTGCCTTACATACTCAGTACTTTATTCGTACTGACGTCCTTTTTATTTGTGGACGCTGCATGTCGTGCTGCAGGTCCTGATAGACGGGTAGACGCAGCTCCCCCATCACAGTAGGCTATCCGGTTCAGCGGTTATTGGCAAGATCCCTTCTCCGGACTTGCCGTGGTCTTGGTATGCATTTTTGTTATAGACATTATGGGTATGTCGGGGCCCTGTTCCGGCAATGTTGTAGCATTTATGTTCTTTTAGAGGCTCATAGACAGGTGTCGACTTATGTATGGTTTAGAATGCCTTGTTGGCTGATTTTTGTTGTATAGTCTTTCATGGCATCATGGTAGCTCGTATCTTATATATAGTTTCTTGACAGTCTTGTCGTCCCATGTTATGTATGTTCATGACATTATCTTTCATTGTTGGATGTTCATGATCCATGTCTACTATTTATATTGATCTTGTTGGCCCTTAAAGATAATAAGGAAGGTTAGATAAAATGTACGTTGGTGCTCGGCAAGTATGGCCCGGGTGCTAGTCATGACCCTCCAGTTGGGTCGTGACAAACTTGGTATCAGAGCAAGTCTGTCCTAGTCCGGGTACGTAGGCCAGGGATGAATTTTAAAAATTTTACCATTTTGGATTGGGTAATTAATTTAATAGTTTAATTTTGAATTATTGAGCATGCATTAATTATTTTATATAATATTTGTATAGTTTCGAATTTTTCGGCATCGAATTGAGGCTTTAATGCGATGTTGTGATCGGGAAGTGGACTTTGAGACAAGGTAAGTCTCTTGTCTAACCTTGTAAGAGGGAATTTACCACATATGCGATTTAAATTATTAATTATTGCTAATTGTGGGGGCTGCGTACGCACGAGGTGACGACAGCCCGTGCGTAGCTACTAATTATGCTATGTTCGGGTAGTTTAGGACTCAAATCATGAATTACTTATAATAATTGCATCATCTATTAATTAAAATACTGTAATTATATTGGAAAATATTAGAGGAAATAGTAAAAAGACCAAAATTTCACATACTTGAATTTTGTGCAAATTACTTGACTATTAATAGAAATTGTACATCCTTATGTATTAGCCTTATAATAACTTATCATTCCGGAGGTTCATAAGAAAATGTCCTCCTTTCTTGTGGAGCGGGCCAAATGCCTCGGCAGTATAGATGCATCTATGGATCGTGTCGCACGTCCCTCGACAGTGTACACGACACTCTGGATCGGGTCGTACGACCTCGGCAGAAATCGTGCTTAATAATAATAATTACACAATACCTTGACATCCTATTGAAGCTTGTGTAGATAAATGATTAATTGGAAATTATTGAATTTGAAAGAATTATGTATTCCCGCTTGTTAAGAAAATTATTGTTATTCACATAAACCATGTTTATTTAAATATTTCTATTTTAATATAATTGACCCATAGTGAGTGTCAAAGTCGACCTCTTATTCCTACTTTTTCGAGTTAGACTTGATACTTACTGGTACACGTTGTATACTTACTCATGCTCACTTGCTTCACTTTTGTGCAGGATCTGAGACAGGATCTTTAGGTGGTCCTACCGGAGCACATTCACGTTACCCTAAGGCCTAGTGGTGAGCTGCCTTTCTGAGTCGTTCTGCAGCAACTAGTGCCTCTTCTTGAATTTGTATTCTATCTATTTTATTTCAGACAATATTTAGAATTTTTTTACCATCTACTAAATGCTCAAATACATGTGATACAAGGTCTTGGCACACATACTAGTAGGTATTCGGTTTGAATTATTTTTCTTGGTTATTATTTAATCAGAACCGCTGGTATTTTTCTTAAATCTTGCAGGTAAGAAGAGTTTAATTACTCGAAAATTTATTAAAAGATGAAAAATATGTTTAATTCACTAGTTGGCTTGCCTAGCTGTGATGTTGGGTGCCATCACGACCTATAGGTGGAATTGGGTTGTGACAACATGGTATTAGAGCACTAGGTTCACGTAGGTCGCACAAGTTATGAGCCGGCCTAATAGAGTTTTGTGGATCGGTACGAAGACGTCTGTACTTATCTTCGAGAGGATATAGGGTGTTAGGAAACTACCTTTCTTCATCTCCTATCATGCAGTTTATGTAGTACTAAGTATCTTTCTCTTATTCACTCACGGATGGTGAGAACGCGCTCTACTGAGGTTCCATACCAGGGAAGAGCTTCTCCCCCTGTTGTTAGAGGCCAAGGTAGAGGCCGAGGGAGGGCTCCAGCCCGTGGTAGGGTACGAAGACGTCCCAGAGTTGTTCCAGTTATGCCACCAGTGGATCCAGTAGAGGATCTGTCATCGAGGAGCAGGGCGATGTGCCCGCAGCAGTACCAGCTCTGGTGGATTTCACCTCCGCACCCGGATTTTAGGAGATCATGGGCCGTATGTTGGGGTTCACGGACACTATGACTGGGGCCGGTTTATTTCCGGTAGACCCAGCCACATCTCAGGCGGGAAGGGGAGCACAGACTCCTACCGCACAGGCTCATGGGCAGGCAACTGCTATATATCAGACCCAAGGTGCACTACCCATGGGTGGAACTCAACCAGTGGCAGCAACTACACCTGAGCCCAGCTGCAGCCCCCGAGCCGCAGAAGCTATTGGACAGATAGACTAGGCTACATCCTCCTGTCTTTGGGGGTGAGCGACATGAGGATCCCCAGGACTTTATTGATTGGTGCAGGAACGGACTGCACAACATGAGGATATTGGAGTCTCATGGGGTAGACTTTGCTACTTTTTCAGCTGGAGGGCAGGGCCTGTAGGTTGTGGAAGTCTTATTTTCTTGGCAGACCGGCAGATTGTCCTCCCATGACTTGGGACAGGTTCACTCGTATTTTCCTAGATAGGTATATTCCACCCTTCCAGAGGGAAGAGTTACGATTTTAGTTTGAGCAGCTCCAGCAAGGTCAGATATTAGTGACTGATTATGGGGTAAGGTTCTATGAGTTGTTTCGCCATGCACTTATGATACTCCCTACTGATGCAGAGAGAGTACGGAGGTTTGTTGCGGGTTTGCACACTGGTATTCAGGCCACGATGGCCCAAGAGGTTAAGATGTGGACTTCTTCTAAGTTGGTTGTAGAGATAGCCCGGAGGATTGAGGGTGTGCGTCAGCGTAGTCGAGAGCAGTTTATGAGAGATAAGCGGTTTAGATATTCTAGAGAGTTTAGAGGTGCCCCATATGGGGGTAGAGGTCAGTTCGTGAGAGGGTAGTCCAGCAGACCCCCATATCCAGCACCACCGCCTCCTCGGGGTGCTCCAGTGCGACCTTATTTCAGTGTTATGCCAGAGAGTTCTTATCTCCTACTAGATATTCAGGGTTCTTCCAGTGGGTATTCAGGTCCCTAGTGCCAGACTTTAGGTCAGCAGCCCATCGTACCGAGGAGTTGTTTCGAGTGCGGGGATTTCAGTCATATGCAGAGATTCCACCCCAGGCTTCGGGGTAGACCAGTGCAATAGGGTCAGCATCCTATGATTACCGCACTAGTTTCTCCACCAGTCGTCCGGCCGCCCAGAGGTGGAGGGTAGGTTGGTAGAGGTCATCCTAGAGGTGGAGGCCAGCCAGGTGGAGGCCAGTCAGGTGGCGCTCTAGCTCGGTTCTATGCTTTTCCGGCTAGACCAGATGCAGAGGCCTCAGATGCCATGATCACAGGTATTATTTCTATCTGAGGCAAAAATTCCTCCGTATTATTTGATCTGGGGTCTACATATTCCTATGTGTCATCTATATTTTCTTATTTCCTGGGTGTTTCTCGTGAGTACTTGTGTACTCCTGTTTATGTGTCCACTCCTGTGGGCGATTCTGCTATTGTGGATCGTATCTACCGGTCTTGTATTGTTACATTCTGTGGTTATGAAACTAGAGCATATCTCCTGCTGCTTTAGATGACCGACTTCGAGATCATCATGGGCATGTACTGACTATCTCCACATCATAACATCCTAGATTGCCATACCAAGATCGTTACCTTGGCGATTCCAGCATTGCCTAGGTTGGAGTGGAAGGGTTCATCTGTCAGCGCATCTAATCAAGTTATTTCCTTTCTAAAGGCTCGACACATGGTCAAGAAGGGGTGTTTGGATTATCTAGCCTATGTTCGAGACACTACTGCAGAGACTCCTGTGATTGATTCACTACTTGTTGTCCGGGAGTTCTCCGATGTATGTCCTTCAGGCCTTCCAGGCATGCCACCAGATCGTGATATTGATTTCTGTATTGACTTGGCTCCAGATACCTAGCTTATATCTATTCCACCGTATATATGGCTCCGAAAGAGTTGAAGGAGTTAAAAGAACAACTTGAGGAGTTATTAGCCAAAGGGATCGTCAGGCCAAGTGTGTCGCCTTGGGGTGCACCGGTATTATTTGTGAAGAAGAATGATGGAACTATAAGGATGTTTATTGATTACCACCAATTGAACAAAGTTATCATTAAGAACAAGTACCTGTTGCCGCATATTGATGATCTATTTGACCAGTTGCAAGGTGCTAGGGTGTTCTCTAAGATCGACTTGAGATCGGGGTACCATCAGTTGAATATTCGGGATTCGGATGTTCCAAAGACTGCTTTCCGGACTAGATATGGTCATTATGCATTTCTGGTGATGTCCTTCAGTTTGACTAACGCCCCAGTGGCATTTATGGATTTGATGAACAGGGTGTTTAGGCCATATATTGACTCATTTGTCATTGTCTTCATTGATGGCATTTTAATCTACTCGCGCAATAAGGAAGAGCACGAGCAGCATATGAGAGTGGTACTCCAGACCTTGTAGGAACAAAAGTTATATGCTAAGTTCTCCAAATGTGAGTTTTAGCTGAACTCTATAGCATTTTTGGGGCATATTGTATCGGGCGAGGGTATTAAAGTTGATCCCAAAAAGATCGAGGCAGTTCAGAATTGGCATTGTCCCACTTCGGCGATTGAGATCATGAGTTTCCTAGGTTTAGCAGGTTATTATTGACGGTTCGTGGAAGGTTTTTCATCTATTGCAGCACCTTTAACCGAATTAACCCAGAAGGGTGCTCCGTTCCGATGGTCCGATGATTTTGAGGTGAGCTTTCAGAAGCTCAAGACAGCATTGACTAACCAGTGTTAGTGTTGCCTTCCGGTTCAGGGATGTATATAGTGTATTGCGACACTTCACGCGTTGGTTTGGGTTGTGTATTGATGTAGGAGGGGTGAGTTATTGCATATGCCTCACATCAGCTAAAGCCCAACGAGAAGAATTACCCGGTACATGATTCATGTCACGACCCAACTGGAGGGTCATGACTAGCACCCGGGCCATACTTGCCGAGCACCAACGTACATTTTATCTAACCTTCCTTATTATCTTTAAGGGCCGACAATATCAATATAAATAGTAGACATGGATCATGAACATCCAACAATGAAAGATAATGTCATGAACATACATAACATGGGACGACAAGACTGTCAAGAAACTTTATATAAGGTACGAGCTACCATGCTGCCATGAAAGACTATACAACAAAAATCAGTTGACAAGGCATTCTAAACCATACATAAGTCGACACCTGTCTATGAGCCTCTAAAGGAACATAAGTGCTACAACATTGCCGGAACAGGGCCCCGACATACCCATAATGTCTATAACAAAAATTCATACCAAGACCACGGCAAGTCCGGAGAAGGGATCTCGCCAATAACCGCTGAACTGGACAACCTACTGTGGTGGGGGAGCTGCGTCTACCCGTCTATCAGGACCTGCAGCACGATATGCAGCGTCCACAAATAAAAAGAACGTCAGTACGAATAAAGTACTGAGTATGTAAGGCAGGAGAGCATAAGTGAGAACAGTAATGTAAACAAGGATAGAGAATATACAACCTGTGACATCTGGGTACCTCTGAGGGCTACTGACATGAAATACATGATACATACATATATATACATAAACTTTTAAAACATACGCCTTTGTGGGCATCACCATCATCATATCGTACCCGGCCATAATAGGCTCGGTAAAACGTACCCGGCCATCATAGGGCTCGGTAGAATCGTACCCGGCCACGTGGAGCTCGGTAAAACCCAACTGATCAGTGGTTGCACAATAGGTGCCATACCCGGCCGACTATAGCGCGGCTCGGTAGAGTAAAATAGATACATATATATGATGCATGCTGGACTCATTGGAATCACATTTTGAACCTTTCGGAGTGACGTAAGGTCGGTATCCTTCGTACACGTTATTAGGATTAACTCTTCATCAAGAATCTTATAAGAATCAGGAACTACCAACAACATTGATAATATAAGAATAAGAGAAGTAACATCAATATCAATCGTTTCATAAGAAGGGCAGCAATGTAAGTACTGCTAGCTTCTAAGAGTAGAGTATCTTTGGGAGCTCGTTCATTACATTATGTACAATCGGAGTCGTGCAAAAGAATGAAGGGGATAGCCTCACATACCTTGTATATACTGCCCAACCTCAAGCTATGCAAATGTCACGACTCCTTAGTCTACAATAAGAGAAATGACACTATCATTATCGTTTAAGCGTCGTAACTATTATGTATCGACCGCAACCTATTTTACGATGAAACGGACAGCACCTCCCCTATTTATATGACTTCCCACAAGTCAATACAATCACCAAACAGCCCAAACAACATCATTAATAATCATATTGAGTCTCCAAAACAGTCCACCAACTAACAACATTACTACCAAGCCTTTCGATATATATTTCACAAGTTCTAGCATCAACGACTTAGCCACAACTTGGATAATCTTAAATATTTATAGAGTAAGAGGTTCCTTACATTTAAACAGAAAGAACAACTCCAATTTGACCTTAATTTTCCACGAAATATCCCTTCAATTCTGCCACAAGAACAAGGAAGCGAAACTAGCAATTAATTCGAGTTTTTCGGCACTAGAATTACTTTAGAAGACTTGAAATCACCTAGGGTTGATATTAAAAACTTGAAGGTGTATTTACAGAACATAAAACACTTAAAACAACCTCCCACACGAGCTGGAACAACACAAAAATCAGCAACAACAAGAAGAACAAGAAACTTACTAGCGCCACGGGATTCCCGACATTTGATTTGTGTTGTTTGCCCTTTGTTTGGGTCTTGGATCATGAGAGAACCTTGAGAGACTGTTTTTAGGGTTATAAGGTCTGAATATACTGAAAAATAATGACTTAAAACGGGGTTGAGGTATCTTATATATGTCCATATGTCTTAAACCGCCTTTGTGGGCCCCATAGAGAGCAGCTTGGCGCACTCTCGCGAAAATGTGAATATCTCTCTATTCCGAGATTGTATCGATAAACGGTTTAATAAGTTGGAAACTAGACTCATAGATCTTCAATTTGATAGGTAGATCACCCCATAATTCCAAGCACATTGGGAGAAAAATGCAGTAACATTTGACCTAAAGTTTAAGTAAAATTATAAACCTAAGTTGCGACAACTTTTATCGACTTTTGTTTCATAACTCGCTTGACTTCAAGACTTATGATACGGATATTATATGATTCAAATACAGTAAAACAAGACCTCTTGGGACAGTTAATCACCTCTAGTGTTACCCAAAAATACGGGTTACAACATCCTTGATTCGTTTAACTTCTAATACTTGTTAACCACTCTTATACACCCTTGTATCATTTAAGACCAATAGGATTAACTTCTTATCATCTCAAAGATAATCTCTTCCTGGATTTACGTCGACTAACTTACGGCGCGATCTATGGTATGCGAATTTGGGTTGTAACAATTCATAGTTAGCTGCGATTGTTCACGCTCTTAAGATTTGGAGGCACTATCTTTATGGGGTGTCTTGTGAGGTTTACACTGATCATCGCAGTTTGCAGCATTTGTTCAAGCAGAGGGACCTAAATTTGAGGCGGCGTAGATGGCTTGAGTTACTAAAAGATTATGATATTACTATCCTGTATCATCCGGGCAAAGCAAGTGTAGTTACAGACACCTTGAGTAGAAAGGCGGAAAGTATGGGCAATTTGGGTTTTATTTGAGCAGAGGAGAGGCCATTAGCTTTGGATAATCAGTCATTGGCTAACAGACTTGTGAGGCTGGATATTTCAGAGCCCAGTCAGGTTCTTGCATATGTTGTTGCCCAGTCTTCACTATTCGAGCAGATCAAGGCTCGCCAGTTTGATGATCCCCACTTATTGGTCCTTCGAGAAATGATACTACGAGGTGGTGCCAAGAAGGTTACTATCGGCGAAGATGGTGTTCTGTGACTCTAGGGTCGTCTATATGTTCCTAATGTAGATGGGCTTAGGGAAAATATCCTAGAGGAGGCGCACAGTTCTAGGTATTCTATTCATCTGGGTGCCACGAAAATGTATCGTGACCTGAGGCAGCATTATTGGTGGCGGCGGATGAAGAAGGACATAGCTGAGTATGTAGATAGGTGCCTAAATTGCCAGGAGGTTAAGTATGAGCACCAGAGGCAAGGTGGCCTACTTCAGTGGATGACTATACCGGAGTGGAAATAAGAACGCATTACTATGAACTTTGTAGTTAGGTTGCCGCAGACCTTGAGGAAGTTTGATGCAGTTTAGGTCATTGTCGACAGGTTGACCAAGTCGGCACACTTCTTTCTGGTTGTGACTACGTATACTTCAGAGAGGTTGGCCCATATTTATATTCAAGAGATAGTTCGGTTGCACGGTGTGCCAATTTTCATCATATTAGATATAGGCCCTCAGTTTACTTCACATTTCTATAGATCAGTACAAAGTGAATTGGGGACCCGTGTAGAGCTCAGCATAGCCTTTCATCCGCAGACCGACGGGCAGTCAGAGCGGATAGTTCAGATTTTGGAGGATATGCTCAGGGCATGTGTGATTGACTTTGGAGGTTAGTGGGATCGTTTCTTGCCTTTGGCCGAATTTTCTTATAAAAACAGTTACCAATCCAGTATCAAGATGGCTC
Source organism: Nicotiana tomentosiformis (assembly GCF_000390325.3). Taxonomy (NCBI): domain Eukaryota; kingdom Viridiplantae; phylum Streptophyta; class Magnoliopsida; order Solanales; family Solanaceae; genus Nicotiana; species Nicotiana tomentosiformis. The sequence goes on along the minus strand of NC_090821.1, from coordinate 43,952,206 downwards.
CATTTGAGGCTTTATATAGTCGGCGATGTTGTTCGCCCATCGGATGGTTTGAGCCCAGTGAGGCTAAGTTATATGGTACTGATTTGGTGAAAGATGCCTTGAAAAAGGTAAAGTTAATTTAGGAGCGACTTCGTACAGCACAATCCAGATAGAAGAGTTACGCGTTTCTTGAAGGTTTCGCTGATGAAGGGAATCATGAGATTTGGGAAGAAGGGCAAGTTGAGCCCAAGGTTTATAGGCCCATTTGAGGTGTTGAGACGAATTGGGGAGGTTGCTTACGAGCTTGATTTGCCTACCAGTATATCGGGAGTTCATCCAATTTTCCATGTATCTATGCTCCGGAAGTATCATGCCGACCTGTCACATGTGTTAGATTTCAGCACATATCAGCTAGATAAAATCTTGGGTTATGAAGAGGAACCCGTTGCCATTGTAGATAGACATGTTTGTCAGTTGAGGTCCAAGAGATTTCTGCAGTAAAAGTCTAGTGGAGGGGCTAACCAGTCGGGGAAGCAACTTGGGAGGCCGAGGAGGACATGCGGAGTAGATATCCACATTTATTCAGCACTCCGGGTATAATTCTAAACCCGTTCGAGGACGAACATTTGTTTAAGAGGTGGAGAATGTAACGACCCAACCAATCGTTTTGCCTTCTAGAAACCTGTTCCCCTAAATAAGACTCCTCGTATGTGCTTTTACTATTTTATGACTTGCGGGGATGGTTAGTTTGGGATTTGGAAGGGTTCGGGTTGAAATCGGAACACTTGGTTCCTTAGTTGGCTTTAAAAGGTCAAGTTTGACTTTGGTCAACATTTTTAGAAAACGACCTCGGAATCGGAGTTTGACGGTTCCAATAGGTTTGTATGATGATTTTGGACTTGGGTGTATGTTCAAATCGGGTTTTGGACAACCCGAGAGCATTTCGATGCTTAATAGTGAAAGTTCGCTATTTGATGGTTTTAAGGTTATTTAAATTTGGTTTGGAGTAGGTTTTAGAGTAATCGAGGTCCGTTTGGAATTTCGGTCCTGGTAAAAGTTCTGTATGGTTATTTAAGACTTGCACGCAAAATTTGGTATCATTCCGAGCAGTTTAAGTATGTTTCGGCGCGTTTGGAGTAAGTTTGAAGAACTTAAAAATTCTAAGTTGAATCGATTTGGTTTGAGGTATGATTCTTAGTTTTGATATTGTTTTACACGTTCCGAGAGTTCGAGTGAGTCCGTTTTACGATTTCAAACTTGTTAGTATGTTCGGGCGGGGCCCCGGGGGCCTCTGGTATTAACCGGACGAGGCTCGGACCAAGTTTGGAATTTGAAGCAGCAGCTGAAGCTTCCAGCTTCTGCTGCAATCGCACCTGCGCATGGCCAGACGAAGGTGCGAGCTCGTAGAACAGAGCGACGAGTCGCAGAAACGGAAAGATAAAAGGTCGTTGGGCACCGCAGATGCGAGACAGGAACCGCACATGCGAAGGCGCAGGTGCGAAAGGAAGGACCGCAGGTGCTAAAGAGGGCGCAGGTGCGACGCATGCACCACAGAAGCGGCCTCGCAAAAATGAGCCGTTGATCGCAGAAGCGGGCGAACCAGTTAAGGGGAAAGTCGCATCTGCAAGGTCTTTTCCGCAGATGCGGAGCCGCATAAGCGAAAGGCCTGTTTGGGCAGAATGTTTAAAGGAACGGGAAATCAACCATTTTAGCTCATATTTCCTCCATTCTTTGGCGATTTTGGAGCTTTTTGAGAGAGGATTTCAACTAGCAACTTAAAGGTAAGTTAATTCCACCTATTGTGAGTTAAATACATAGATTATGGTAGGTTTTGATAAAAATGAGATTCTAACCACGAAAATGGTTATGGAATTGGATGAAAATTGTATATTTGAGTTCTTGAGATTATGGGTAACGATTTCCTCCGAAAATTTTCGGAATGCGGGCACGTGGGCCCGGGGTGAATTTTAGAAATTTTATCATTTTGGGTTGGGTAATTAATTTAATAGTCTAATTTTAAATTATTGAGCATGTATTAATTATTTTATATATCATTTGGATAGTTTCGGATTTTTCGGCATCGGATTGAGGCTTTAATGCGACGTTGTATTCGGGAAGTGTACTTTGAGACAAGGTAAGTCTCTTGTCTATTCTTGTAAGAGAGAATTTTCCCCATAGACGATTTAAATTAATAATTATTGCTAATTGTGGGGGCTACGTACGCACGAGATGACAAGAGTCCGTGCGTAGCTACTAATTATGCTATGTACTGGCAGTTTAGGACTCAAATCATGAATTACTTGTAATAATTGTATCTTTTATTAATTAAAATACTAGAATTATATTGAAAATTGTTAGAGGAAATAGTAAAAAGACCGAAATTTTACATACTTGAATCTTGTGCAAATTACTTGACTGTTAATAGAAATTGTACATCCTTATGTATTAGCCTTATAATAACTTCTCATTCTGGAGGTTCATAAGAAAATGTCCTCCTTTTTTGTGGAGCGGGCCGAACGCCTCGGCAGTATAGAGGCATCTATGGATCGTGCCGCACGTCCCTCAGCAGTGTACACGACACTCTGGATCGGGTCGTACGACCTCGGCAGAAATCGTGCTTAATAATAATAATTACATGATACCTTGACATCCTATTGAAGCTTGTGAAGATAAATGATTAATTGAAAATTATTGAATTTGAAAGAATTATGTATTCCCGCTTGTTAAGAAAATTATTGTTATTCACATAAACCATATTTATTTAAATATTTCTATTTTAATATAATTGACTCATAGAATGTGTCAAAGTCGACCTCTTGTTTCTATTTTTTCGAGATTAGACTTGATACTTACTGGGTATACGTTGTGTACGTACTCATGCTCACTTGCTGCACTTTTTGTGCAAGATCTGAGACAGGATCTTTAGGTGGTCCTACCGGAGTGCATCCACGTTACCCTGAGGCCTAGTGGTGACCTGCCTTTCTGAGTCGTTCTGCAGCAACTAGTGCCTCTTCTTGAATTTGTATTCTGTCTATTTTATTTCAGACAATATTTAGAATTTTTGTATAATCTATTAAATGCTCAAATACTTGTGATACAAGGTCTTGGCACACACACTAGTAGGTATTTAGTTTGAATTATTTTTCTTGGTTTTTATTTAATCAGAACCGTTAGTATTTTTCTTAAATCTTGTAAGTAAGAAAGAGTTTAATTACTCGAAAATTTATTAAAAAATGAAAAATATATTTAATTCACTAGTTGGCTTGCTTAGCTATGATGTTCGGCGCCATCACGATCTATAGGTGGAATTGGTCCTGAAAGGCAAGTCTCTCAATATTGTGATTGTCAAAACACCAACCAAACGACCTTCTATCGCCTCAATCTTATACTTGGTCTATGCAGAAATTGTAGCGAGGGAGCTTCTTCACAGTATTTCGTTCTTCTCTTAGCAAACAGAGTGATATACTTTGTATCTCTTTTTCCTTAATTCCCTCCAGCAATGATTCACTTAGCCAAAAATATATATAAATAGCGGCTACCTTTAAAATCCTTATCACCGACGCTTCAAATTCCATAGCTCCTTTGTAGCCTTTTCTATTTAGGATTCTAAAACCAAAAGTTCACCCAATTGATCTCCTTAGGGAACGTAATAGTAACAGAAGGTGGGCTTGGCCCACTTGTCTTTCTTTTTCTCAAAAATAAAATCAACCAAAGTCACTAATTTCAATAAATGAATTTTTAGATATCTATACATTATTGAAAACTTTATTACTCTCCCTACCCAAGTTTCAATTTAATTACATCCTATATACAAATTTACCAATTATATACACTTTAGGAATTAAATGAGTATCCATTTATATTAGGAATCAATTATTTCTCATCCTTATTCTCTCTCCCTCATGCTCTCTCTCTCTCTCTCTCTCTCTCTCTCTCTCTCTCTCTCTCTCTCTCTCTCAATCCCTAATTACAGTAATATAGAGCAAAGGAAAAGAGAGTAGCAATTCCACCATTGACAGCTATTAAAAAGCTTTGAAGCTTTGAATTCGAATTTGGATTTTTAAAAAATATTATTTGTTTGAATTGGGTATTGTTGCAAACAATTGGGAATTCTCTACGTCTCTCTCTGTCTCTCAATCCCTAATTCCAATAATGTAAAGCAAAGAAAAAGAGAGCAGCAATTCCACCATTGACAGTCATTAAAAAGATTTGAAACTTTGAATTCGAATTTGGGTTTTCAAAAATCATTATTTGTTTGGATTGGGTGTTGTTGCAAATAATTGGGAATATAGTTTGGAGTTTATATCTCAATTTTGAGGGTGTTTTGGTAAAGATTATACTTGATTTTGGCTGAATTTCAGATTGAAACTCGAAGAAGAAGAAGAAGAAGAAGAAGAAGAAGAAGAAGAAGAAGACATGACATACATTATACTTACGAAATTGTAATAAAATTATAGAAAAATTGAATTCTGTTATTTATATTTTTTTTAATTTAACTATTGTATGAAGTTGAACAATATTGTATAAAATTGTATTTAAGTTGTATGATATTGTAATTGTATATAACTTAGTAAAAATAATGTATGAAAATTGTAGATAAGTTGTAGATAAGTTGTATAATATATAATTAGTTGTATGAAATTTGTTTTTACTATGTATAAATCAGATACAAAATATACAAAAGACATATTGTATAAAAATTGTATTTACCTAGTATGATATTGTAGTTGTATATAACTGGGTAGAAATAATATATGAAAGTTGTAGATAAGTTGTATAATATATAATTAGTTGTATGAAATTTATTTTTACTATGTATAAATTAGATACAAAATATACAAAAGACATATTGTATATAATTTGTATAAAAATTGTATGTAAGTGGTATGATATTGTAGTTGTATATGCAACAAATAGTTTATATGAACTCATAACTTTAACAATATAATGGGTTCAATATAAAAATCGTAAAGATTGAACCCACAAAATTTAAATCCTGAATTCGCCTCTCCCATTTAGAATATGGGAAGCAAATTGTCAGCTTTAGGTTAAACTTGCACGGTTTTCTCAAAACATCCTCACACCATTAATGAGTATCCAACTCCTTAAAAGTAAATTTTTTTAAATTATTATTTCATATTTGGAAGATTGTTCACACACACCCAACACATAGAATATTTTGGAGAAGAGTTGCATCTGTAATAACTATATCTTTGTAGTAGCTCTTCCCCCACTTGTTTTTGAATGTGCTTGTACATTGTAACATTATGGCATTAGGCCAATAAGTTGATCAATACTAAATTTTGGATGAGTCATGTTGTGAACATGAATAAGTTAGATAATGCTTATGGACCAATTATTTGGATAAAGGTTGGCCAAGCTATTGGGCCTGGGGCTAAATCGCGATATGGCCAAGGAATTAAATAGCCCAACTGTATATTTGCTTGGGATCCAAGTTGAGTAGGGAAGTACGTGACAAAGAGAATAAAAGGGTGTCATCGACAGTTTTGGAAAGTAAGCGAATTATGTCAACTACTTAGGCAAAGTCTATATTTTATCATCCCCAATTCTCTCTATACTCCTCATCCCCTTCTTTCTACTATGTTTGTTCTTAGCAATTTCCTTTCAGTGTTTAGTTTACCTTTGTAATTCCCGTTTTTATCACAGTGAAATACACTTTTTGATCTGTTGGTCCTGGAACTGTGTGTGTTTAGTGTTGGGTTCGTTACATTGGTGCTTTCATCCAAAAGACTCCAACATCGGAAATGTTTCTGCCTAGATTCAGTGGCGACGGCAACCCGAAGTGCTGAATTTTTCGAGCCGAGTTATACTTCACATACCTTGGCTTCTCCAAGAAGGATTGGCTGCCTCTTCCTTCCTTCTATCTAGAAGGCGATGCCCTCACATGGTTTGATTGGTTATTTCGCAACAACCAATACTATGATTGGAACCATTTTAAGGAGAAGTTTCTTCTGCATTTTCAGAAACGGACCTTTACTGATCTGCTATGTATTTCAAATTTGTATGGGCTTGAATCTCCTTTTGAACCAGCCAACAAGACGGAGCAAGCATTTGATGCACTCTCTACTAGAGTTTCCCCTAATACAATTGCTTATAGTTATTTGGTTACAACAGCGAATTCCAAAATTCATCCTCCTTTCTCATCAGATTCATTGACAAACTTTCAAATCCCTGAAATACATGATTCCACCTCTAGTTTACCTGGTGAAAACAAGTGCGCACCAACGGAAGATGCAGTGCTCGATGAAATTCCCCCAGAGCGATGAACCTAATTTGCCTTGCCATTTTGCAAGCGATGAAGCACTCCTCGTTTCTCTTGTCGGACGAGATTGTCTCATGCCTAAAAAGATTGAACAATCTGCTTTTACAGAAATTTTGTCTATAAGGGATTTTCCGAGGCAACTGAGATAAACTTTGATTCAAATGCTGGAAAATCAGAGGAAGACCAGCAAGTCTACGCGATGGTGGAGAAAAATTCAAGCAACGCTATAGTTCGGTTATTTGACAAATCTGCTCATAGGAAAGGAACTGATTTTTTGGATGATATACCACCGTGGGTATCCATTGAAGAAATTGCTGACATTTTAGAAAGTGACGCGGATAAAATATTTGATAAAATTATTCAGAGAAAAGAAACTGGTACGACACTCATCAGGGAGGTTGTTAGCCATACCAATCCGGTGCTCTCTCAACAAATATTGGTCTAGTGAGTGTCATATCTAATGCAAAAAATCCAATTCCTGCCATTAAATTTGATATGGGATATGGTTGCTGGAATCAATTACTTACTGAACATCCTAAAATACTTTGTCCTCGACATGATGCACTTGACTTACATTTTCCGTTTGATCCTGGCTCTGGTGCTATTCCTTTAATCATGGTGGAGTCACCTCAGAGGAGGTTAGAGGACCTCTTTACACCCTCAAATCCAAGTAGGCAACATTTGACATAACAGAAGGGAGTTTTTAAATATATGTTGTGGTTCCAACATGATATCAGAATCCATATAGCTAATTTGTTTGACATTGGACCTAAGGGTAATAAGTTCTCTCTAGCTTTCTTTGTGATTATTCTGATTGATAGGTGTATGTATGTCAAAGTTAGTTGGTTGGATATTGGGAGAGGGATATTCGATGACATGATTGATGGGAACATACTCACTGTGCTCGAGTCTTTTGTACCACCAACTATTGTCTATAGTAGTTTCCATGTGATGCTTCTTGGATCTGTTAAGTCTGTTCAATCTAATAAGCTAGCGCTTGCACTTACTCATGATGTTGTGAATCCCTCAACTAAAAGGGGAGCTATCAGACGCTTGAATTTTGCTTATGTTAGTGCTTTAAATGAGCAGATCTGTAGTGACGCCACTCTTACGCTTGGAGATGATATGATTCTTGTTGTGTTTGTGTCCAGGGATAGAATTTTGGAACTGATTTGTTGTTCTTCCTACAATGTCACTGCCCAAAATCCCAACCTGTCGTGATGGTGCCTATCTTGATACTAGGCAAGCCGATAATCTCAATAAACCAAAACTTCTCTTTACGGTTGAAAGTATAATATTTAAATACAATACAAACACTCCCCAAAATCTGGTGTCACTGAGTACATGAGTATCTAATATGAATACAAGTCTGGAAAATATAGTCTATAATAGTCTGAGACCAAATACAGTAAACAAAGAGATAGAGGAGAGACAAGGTCTGCGGAACACGGCAGCTACCTCAAAATCTCCTGAAAAGCAACCGCGCGAAAGGATCAATACCCGCTATGTCCGGGAACACCTGGATCTGCACACGAAGTGCAGGGTATAGTATGAGTACAACCAACTCAGCAAGTAACAATAATAAATAAGGAACTGAAGATATTAACAAGCTACACAGTTATGGTTCATTTTCAGTAATTCTAGCAAAGAATAGACATGCTATCAAATCTGGCAGTTTAATGTCAAATCAATTTTTATATAGTTCTTGTTCATGTAATCCGTATATCAACAATCTTTCAGAGATTTCACAATAATGACAGATAGCAACTAAGTGCAACAACAAATGGAAATAAAGTACAACCTCTTAGGACAACAATCATTCACTGGGCTCCCAACCCTCATCACTCACTCTCAATGTGTACCCCGCGCTCACTAGAGGTGTACATACTCCGGAGGGGATCCTACAGCCCAAGCGTTATAATATGCACAGACAACTCACGTGCCATAATATAAATATCTGGATTCGCGCGGCCAACTCACGTGCTGCACGGCCAACTCACGTGCTATAGTATAATATAAGGATCCGCACGCCAACTCACGTGTTGCACGGCCAACTCACGTGCTATAGTATAATATAAGGATCTGCACGGCCAACTCACGTGCTGCACGGACAACTCACGTGCTATGATATAAATATCTCACAATCAGGCCCTCGGCCTCTCTCAGTCATAAATCTCTCCAGTCTCTAGGGCTCTCATTAATCATGAAATCAGCCCAAACAATAATGATATAATGTATCAATAATAATAACAAAAACTGAGATAAAATGTGCAAGTAAAAACTGAGACTGAGTATATATAGCATTTAGCAGGTAATTCAACAAGTACGCGATCTCTGTGGGTCCCAACAATACTATCACATAGCCTAAGCATGATTTCTAACATGATTTACAGTCAAATTTTTATCAACACATAGAGAGCATATAGCTAATAACAAATTATTCAACTTTACAGTTTCTCGGGACGGACCAAGTCACAATCCCCTCGATGCACGCCCACACGCCCATCACCTAGCATGTGCGTCACCTCTAAAATAATCACATGATACCAAAATCCGGGGTTTAATACCCTCAAGACCAGATTTAAAACTGTTACTTACCTCAAAACGTGAAACTCTTTACTCTGCTATGCCTTTGCCTCGCAAATCGGCATCTGAATGCCTCGAATCTAGTCACAAATAATTTGTTTCACTCAATAAAATTTATTAGAATTAATTCCATAAGAAAATACTATTTTTTCATAAAAATTCAAAATTTAGCTCAAAAATCGCTCGTGGGGCCCACGTCTCGGAACCAGACAAAAGTTACAAAATCCGAAAGCTCATTCAACCACGAGTCTACCCATACTAATTTTACCAAAATTCGACCTCAACTCGACCCTCAAATCTGCAAATCTTATTTCCAAATTTCTAAATTCCAATCTCCGATTTACACCTCAAAATCATGTAATCTAGTCGGATTATTCGATGATAATTCAATATTATGGAGTAGAAATGATCACAAGGGACTTACCTCAAGTTTTCCTTGAAAATATATCAAAATTTGCCTCTCATCAAGCTCCAATTTGTCAAAAATGGCGAATGGGACGAAGTCCCTATTTTTATAATTCTGCCCAGACAACCTCGGTTCTGCCTCGATCTTGGCCTTCGATCGAGGTCCTCGATCCTGGTCCTTGATCCTAGGCCTTCGATCATGTCTTCAACCCTGCCTTTGACTGTGACCCTTGACCCTGGGCTCGATCATGGCCCTCGACCCTGGGCTCGATCATGGCTTCGATCGTGTCCCTCGACTCTGGGCTCGATCATGGCTTTGATTATGGCCATCGACCCTGGGCTCACATCTGGGCTCGATTTATGGGCTCGATTCTGAGATATTTCTGGGCTCGAATCTGGCAGAAGAAATTTCCAATAGAAGGAAATTGCAGCAACTGTTGTAGTTCAATTTTTGATCCGTTAACCATTCGGAACTCACCCGAGGCCCTCGGGACCTGAACCAAATATACCAATAAATCCTAAAACATCATACGAACTTAGTAGAATCCTCAAATTACCTCAAACAATGCTAAAACCATAAATTATGCCCCAATTCAAACCTATTGAACTTTGAAATTTCTAATTTCTACAAATAACGCCGAAACCTATCAAATCACGTCCAATTGACCTCAAATTTTGCACACAAGTTATAAATCAATAGCAAGGCATAAATTGAGCAGTAAATGGGAAAATGGGGTTATAATATTCAAAACGACCGGCCGGGTCGTTACATACGATGGAAAGTCAGCCCAGCATATTATAATTGCTTGGATACACCAGAATGGGTCAAAGTTGGAAAAGTCCCTTGATTGTCTACTGCCTTTTGACCTTGGGAACCCATATTTTGGCCTGCAGGGGAGAGCCAAAGTTACACCTAGGGCTCCAAATATCATCACAACCACTTTGAATATGCTACAAGGACACAATCTAGAAGAATGGATGACTTTTGCACTAGGACCCCATGTTAGTACCAAGATTGTGTTAGTAAAAGAATGCAATATACTCCTTTGTTTTGTCTCACATGTAGTTTATGTTGGAGATCATCATGTTATTGGAATAGGTACACATTTATTCATGCCTCAAGATTTAACTGATACGCTAATAAAGAAAATGAAAGCAGAGATGATTGTGGAACTCACTTGTAGAATAATAGCTATTTTGCTATCCATTCCAGTTCTTTTGTGGCTTATGAAGTATTCAAAGGAAATACATTATATATCTCATTATGTCCTTGTCCAAAATGACGTCCACTATGCAGTCACTATTGTTGTGCCAGACATGAATAGAGCTTGGTATGGCGCTCTTAATTTTGCTCAAGAGGAATTGGCATGTGCTTGCCATCCAGTGCACTTCAAGCTTATCGAAGTCCACATAACTACAGCTAGTTTACCAAAGCCCGTGAGCCTGGGATTTCTTAACTCGAACCTTGAGGACAACGTTCTTATTGAGGATAAGAGTATTGTTGTGAACATGGATAAGTTAGATAATGCTTATGGGCCAATTATTTGGACAAAGGTTGGCCAAGCTATTGGGCCTGGGGCTAAACTGTGATATGGCCAAGGAATTAAATAGCCCAACTATACATTTGCTTGGGATCCAAGTTGAGTAGGTAAGTACGTGACAAAGAGAATAAAAGGGTGTCATCGGCAATTTTGGAAAGGAGGCGAATTATGTCAACTGCTTAGGCAAAGTCTATGTTTTCTCATCCCCAATTCTCTTTATACTCCGCATCCCCTTCTTCTACTATGTTTGTTCTTAGCAATTTCCTTTCAGTATTTAGTTTACCTTTGTAATTCCCGTTTTTATCATAGTGAAATACACTCTTTAACCTGATGGGCCTGGAATTATGTGCGTTTAGTGTTGGGTTCGTTACAAAGCAACTTGGTTTAGATCCGTTGTACTACTAACTTTTGATAATTAGTATACAAGGTATAGGGGTTAGTGTAAAAAAACCCCACCCACATAAGTGGTGAAAGCCTGGGGGGATGACTTTTAAATTAAAAAATACTACAACATTGATATATTGTTTATGACTTGTTCTTACAGGTTCTTATTTTTTTGGCACATTTGTGTTAGTATAGATAATAGAACATTTAATTTCTACACACATTTGAGAGTTTTTATGAGTAATAAAATCAGCCGGTAGGCACTTTGCAAGGGGAATATTCGTTTTAATAGAAGCTGTTATAGCATGTTAATTAGCTGCTGAATTTTATCACGTCATTATCAATGCTTATCATATAAATTTACATGTACTTACCTTAAAAGTGATATGATTATATAAATACTAAATATCTTGTACATAGTCAATGCATTGAACTTATACAATAAACTAGTTAATTTACTCACGATTCGCGCGGTTAAAGGAAAATCAAAATATGAATAAATAATAATTGTTAGAATTTTTATTATAAAAAATTAAGCTTTAGTAATCGATCAACGAAGCAACAATAATTGTTAATTTCAAAGTCATCCTTAATATTTATTAAAATATAATTCTTATTCTTGTGCTTTTTTTTTTTTACCAAAAAAAAAATTAAATTTATGAAACAACAAAGCAAGTATCATGTTTAAAGAAAAAAAAGTAAGTCTCATCAAGTCTATTCTATATCTCAACATCATTCAATGAATGATCAGAGAAGTAGTAAGATCAACTTTATCTTTTGCATATTCTCCAATTCAACAATATCAATTGTTCCTTTTTTTAAAATCATTTTATATCCAAAGCCACTTAGCTAATAATTAATTAGGCTTTGTGTTTGGTGTGTGTATAAATATATGAAAAGAAGAATTCCCCTCCAAAACAAAAGCAATAAGTAAAATTGTACCTGACACAATAAAGGAGTTTTCATTTGAATTTGTTTACCCACATGTGAAATAGAATTCAATAAAGCAGAAGTCAAATAGCAGTAACCTGGAAAGCAAAGCCTTGGTCAATTGTGAAATGTAAAGAAACATATTAAGATTCTCCACCCCCCTCCCCCCCCCCCCCCCAAAAAAAAAGATATCAAGGTTTAATATTACAAGAATAATTATTACATCGACTTCATGTTAATATTATTAAAAAGAGATTCTTGAGTTTTAATTTGAAAATAATGCTATAACCTAAAGAACTTTACCCTAAAAATTGCATATATGATATGTAAGATTAAGGAAAAAGAACAACTGCAATGCATAATTACCTGTTAGCCAAATCTCATAAACTAATATCTGCAAAATAAAGAAAAAAAATCAAAATCTGAGAGTGTGGAGCGGGGGCGTAAGCCATGAATCTTTAGTCTTTTAGTATTTTATAAATTTATAAAATAAGATTTAAATAAATAAAAAATCTGAAAATATTTTCAGAATTTTTAAAAAAAATGATAAATTAAGAAAATAGTATAGGATATATATATACATACTAGTATGAGCGTAAACGTATTAGCATATTACCACATATACTCTTCTAGTATATTTAGAATAGAGTTAATATAAACTCAGTCAAGAAACTATAAAAGAAAATATAAGACACACTCTCGGAGAATTATTTAAAGAATGAAAGATAGAACCAATTAAGAACTGAAAAAGTTAAACAATATAAACTTACCTTAATAAAATAGAAAGATGAAGAATAAGAATTAACAAAACATTACACATGGTATCACGAGGGAGCACCATCGTGTGGTGATATTATGGGTGTTTAACGGGCGGGCTGGGATGGGCTGGACACAAAAAAAATTAGCCTATCCGTTTAACGTTGCGGGCTGTTAGCGGGCTGTACTTTTTCGGGTTTTTTTTTGTCCGTCCGGGTTGTTAGCGGGCCGTGAAATTTTTTATTTTTTTTAAAGTAAATTTTATTTTCTTATTCAATGTTATTGATACTTAAGTGTTTGCAAACTTTTAAGTCTTAGAATTAAACTTTGAAGTTTAAAATTTGAAATTTGAAATTTGAATTTTATAATTTTAAAATTGAAATTTGAAAGTAAGTGGCTACAAAAAATTATTTAATAAGACTAATAGGCAATATGTAAGGATCAAGCTCCGAAAACTTTCATTTGATATTTTTATTGAATAATATATAATACTTCAAATTAAGTTGCACGTTCCTTTTTGATTTTATTCTTTTTGAACTTGCAAATTAAAAGTTTACAATAATTATAAAAAAAAAAATAGTACATCACATGCTTTGTATTATTTTTGTAAGTTCATCCATGTCAACATGAGGTTCTTGGTTTCCGCCATTGGTTGAATTATATCTCCAATTTCTTGGTCCTCCGCTTCATCTACCTCGTCACACCCTTGATTTCGTCGTTCTAATCTTATCCAATCTCTGAAGCACACTAGAATTTTCAAAGCGTTGCTACCCAATGAATGACGGGTATCTCCCAGTTGCTGCCTTGCTTGGCTAAATGCGCTTTCTGATGCGACTGTTGAAATCGACACATTTAGCACGTCTCGAGCCATGGCCCAAAGAACAGGAAATTGATTTGAGTTGCTCCTCCACCAACCCAGTGGCAGAAATTTCTTTGTGTGGGGCTCTGCTGACTTTTGCAAGTAGAATTGAAGTTCATCAATATTCCTGCTACTGGTTTGTTGATGCTCCCCTAGTGTAGACCAAATCAAATAATTTTCAACACCATCATTATCATCCAAAGCACTGGTCCCAGATGTTGAAACTGAACTTGAAGGAATATTTGCATCTATAGCAGAAGAAGCATCAACAATATTAGCATAATAATTATATAATGTTTCTAAATGTTTGTGTAGATCAAAAATACAAGTGTCAATATCAGGAGTTTCAGTTGGTCCATTAAAAATTTTAAAAAATTAAAATTAAAAAAAAACGTTAAAAAACGGGTTGAACCGGGCTGTAACCCGTTAACAACCCATTAACGGGTTAACGGGTTAACGGGATTAGCGGGTTCCGATGCACCGGTATCAAAAAACTGTTCGTTTGAAACTTGCTCCCTGGCCAACCCGTCCCAGCCCGCCCCCCACGCTACAATACTGGGCTGAATCGGACTGAACTAGATTGTAAACGGGTCAGCCCGACCCGATTAACAGATATAGGTGATATAGAGCAGTGAAATATGTTCTTGTTTTTCCATTGAGCCCCTTTTGAGAAGAAAATAAAAAAAAAACTTTCTCACTTCATATAAGAGGAATGCAAGGCGTGATATTGTGTTGCACTTAATGAAGAGAAAAGTAGGGTACCAGAAAAATGGGATAAATACAAAAATTATTCCAGCTTTTAATTACTATCATTATTTTCATTTTCATAATTGAAATTGCCGTATACTTTATTGCTTACAATTGCAATGGTTGTACCCTTTCTTTTTAATGCTGAGCCGTTACATTCTTCAGTCATAATTCTTTATTAAGAGGTGTGAGTTATAGGGTGTGAATTTTTTTAAAATAATTTTATAAAGGAAAAAAGCAGAAGAAAAAAACAGAAAAAGGAGAATAAAGATAAATAAACTCCTACACTACAAAGTATGCCACATCACCTTTTTCGTTCCCAAATATATATATATATATATATATATATATATATATATATATATCCCTGTTGCGATTGCGAATCTATGATCAGGTTGACCATCGCTCTCCGCGTGCATCAAATACTAAACAATCATCTGCACCGTCAACCACCAACAACAATCACCTACCATCAGTAACCACAACATAAACATTAAATAAATAGTTTTTACAATATCAATACAATTAAGTTTTTCTCTAATATATTTTTATATAAGATATATTTATAATTATCTTAAAAATTACACACATTCTTTTTTATGTTAAATCATCCCTTTATATATACGCATTCATATGCTGAAAAAACAAACAAGGTTAATTATTTAATATTTATATTTAGAAACAACAATTTAATGTATTCAAATTCAAATATTTTAATTTTAAACTTAAAAATAAATTGGGGTGTTTTATAACTTCATTCAGCTTACATCGCGATAGGAAAGTAGATTCTACGTCTTAGTCATGATCATGACAATTAAATTACTCAGATAAAAATGGGGTTTATTTATCTCAAAACAAAGCTATTGGAGATTTGGAAATTCTGGAGAAGATCTTCTACTCGTGATAATAATAACATGTATAACACATAAGCAAAGCTAGAATTTAAAGCCAATGGGTTCATGGTTTTAATCCTTTTAAGTTATTGAGTTCTAAATTAATAATTTGTACATTTTTAATAAATTTATTTAAACAAACACAAGATACGAACTAAAATTATTGCGTTCGCCGAACCCGTAAGTCCTTGTTGTAGAGGGTAAGCCGTGAAATATTTGAGCAGAAAAGTCCTTACCAACATGGCAGAATCAACACAATGGTTTTCTTTTGGGTGACAATTTGAGCCCAAACTCATCCAACTCGCCTAGAGATTAATGGGTTGGGCTCGAAACATTTTAGCTCATGGGTCTATTTAGGCTGAGCCTAAGTTACAAATATTATAGCTCATTTTGACCCATGAATTAGTCCAAATATAACCCATGAGTTAGCTCACCCAAAATAAAGGGCTTGTCTGGAAATTTACTTAGTTGCCCCATCATTAGTTTCTGTATCTAAGTTGAAAAATGAGAATCAAAGTATCTAAGTTTTAATGTAAATATGAATAATTTTGTAACTTAGTTGTGGTGAAATTTTTTTATTTAAAAATAACATAAAAGATATATTTCAGTTTATAAATTTTAAATACTAATTTGTCATTTAAGAAAAAATATTAATAGCATTTTTGTTTTTGGAAAGGAGGGAGTACTTCTTAAGTGGGGAGTAGGACTTCTTGTATTATATTGTAAAAAATAAATAATAACTATATAAATAGATATAAATCAAAGTATGTACGAAAAAGTATCTGGGTTATTTTTCTCTAAAAGACTTTTTCAACAAAGTTTTCTAAGAATTCTGTGTGGCCGGAAGGCTCTTTTCTAAATGAATTGTTTTTGAAACAATTCCAACATCGGGAAAAACAAAAACAACACAAAAAACTTCAACTAGTCAAACCTTTATCTTGCACAAAAACTTTCTTCATAATATTTTCTGAAATATTGTCCAACTGCTATTTTTTTTGCTTTTTTCCCTCCTTTTACACTTATAAATATTTGTTTAGTTTTAGAAAGTTATAAAGGCTCATGAATAGTTGAGTTTAAGATTAATTCATATGTGTTTGTTAGCTAAAACTTTAAAGGTGAAATACATAAAGACCCCATTAAATTTGTCAGAAAATATATTTGAACACTTAAATTAAACTGATATTTCTTTATCCCCCAAACACATCTCAAGTGAATTTTTCCCCATATGGCAAAAAAATAGAAACAAAAAAAAATTAAAAGCACGTACGTAATAAAAAATAAAAATAAAAATGTGGGGCCCATCTTCTTTCTCCATTTTCCTCCTCACCCCCCGTCCCTTTGTTCTTCACATCTAGTGCAGTAAATTTTGAAGCTTTAGAGAAGCAACAAAGGAAGCATTTGATGATGATTCAAGCCAATGGAGTGTTGTTGAAGCATTCTAAAGATCAGAGTACTTCGGTGGTTTTCCGGCTGAGTCACGGCGAGTCGAGGCAGACGGGAACTGTCTTTTTACGGCTTGTGGTAAATCTATAGGGATGACGACAGTGTCGTACGCCAGAGAACTGAGACGGCGGACGATGCAGAGGTTCTTGGAAGATCTTGGATCGGTTAGCGAGGAGGAGAAAGAAGTGATTGAATCGGCGATTAAGAACATGTATTCTCCCGATCTGAAATTTAGGTGGGGTATTCTTGTGGTTCAAGATTTGTAGCTGTTAGCTAAGAAGGAAGATCAAGTGGCTCTCGACTCGGCCTTTTCTGAGCTTGTTCAGCTCGACAAGCAGCGGTAATTTCCGACGTGGAAAATAAAAGGAGTATAAATTACAAAAGATGGAAAATTTGTGACGTGACGATGGAATGGTGTTGACG
The DNA here is from genome assembly GCF_000390325.3 of Nicotiana tomentosiformis. NCBI lineage: Eukaryota > Viridiplantae > Streptophyta > Magnoliopsida > Solanales > Solanaceae > Nicotiana > Nicotiana tomentosiformis. The sequence continues at coordinate 43,934,977 of NC_090821.1, read as the reverse complement.
TGGCGGGCGTGAAAAGCGCCTTATATTGTGAAATGGTATTAGTATTTTACGGAGGGAAATAATTCACTCCAAATATGTTTAGGGAGGGTAAAAAACACCATTTTAGTTTAAGTGTTTAACCTAGTTTTTTGGACAAGTTCAGGGGAACTTTATGTATTTTGCCAAATTTAAAATTAGATGTATAGCAATTCATCATCAGTGCATGGAATAAATAAATTATGAGGAAACTAGGAAAGTAGGTAGCATATGTGTATAAAAGGATAAAGGCTTTATTTATGTAAGATGGAGTATGGTTTTAATTTGTAAAAACATGAGTCAAGTTGGGCGGGTTGGGTTATGACCCATTATTTAGCCCATCTTTACCTACTCCATCTTAGCCCCAAGTACACTTTGGATTAGATTGGGCAATGACCCATTTATTGACTCATGTTATCTTGACCCGTTAAATTTAACCCAACACGTCTATTTGTCACCCCTAATTTTCCCAAATGAAAAAGATATTATTGCATATTCTTCGTACTATACTACTATATACTACAATAACAGGAAAAATTTACTTCTCGTCCAAAGAATCAAAAAGGAGTCGATCGAAATGAACTAAGAATGGAGACAACATGCATGATCAAATACAGGCGGAGCCAGAATTTCAACCGTATCAATTCTAAATTTTAAAAAAGGACCATGGCCTAAAGCTAATATAAACAAGCATACTAAAGAACATTTATTAAAAAGGAAAAAGTTTAAGTTTTGCTTATTAAAAAAGGAAAATGGTATTCTAAACGAACAGTAGGCTTCTTCGTGTGTCTTTCATGTGATTCCAAAACCCTTACCATTGAACCCAGATCTCTTTTGCTACTAGGTTCAGCGTGGTATATTTATATAGAAGCAGTGAATTTTTCAATACAAATATAGGGTCCCTAAAAAAGTCAATGAATTCGTCCGAACTCGCACCCAATACTGTAACTCCGCCCCTGGTATAACATTATCACCAACAATATAACTAATAGTTGCAATACAAGTAATATAAACGATGACAACGAAGCAACAACATAAAAAATAACTTTTAGTGAAAATAATAAGATTTTAATTGTTAAAATTTTTGAGAGAATAATTTTTCTTAAATGTTATTTGACTTTACAAACAACTCAGATTTCTTATTCACAATATTAGGTTACCCCGCCATTTGAAAAGTATTTGTCATATTTCAAAAAAAACTTCTAAGTACCTATATTTCATGATCTAGAGTCCCGATCTACGCCATCATAGTTTACGTTCAATTGAGCAACAAAGAATTTTTCTTACCATTTTCTCATGCTAAATTTTAAGAATTCATTAATTTCCTATATTACAATAATATGAACTTCAAATATTATATTTGGTAAGAAAATTATGAAAGCAACCTATTTAAAGGGCTTTCTCCTCTTGCGATAGGCAAGTAATATAGCAGACTAAAGAGAAGAAAAGCTTCTTAATTCCTAATTTGCTCTAATTTCTAAGCAATGGATTCAGGGAAACGGGGATCTAGTTCTAAACAAGAACTTATCAAGTGAGTTTCTTTTCCATTTCGTTTTCTGTTTCCTCTTTTCTTGTTATTTATTTTACAACTTTTACGAAGTTTTTTATGGTGTTTTCAATTCTTAATTAGTGAAATGAAAAAGAAAACGAGGCACTTAAGCTCGAAAATGACGAACAAAAGAAACTCCTTGAAAAATTGCATAAGGAGACTGTCCAATTGAAAACTGAGGTTAGCTTTCATCTCACCAATATTCAGTTTTGAAATGCTTTAGGGATTATTGACTTTATCTCATTTTTTCTTTTGCAGTACGAGAACCTGTCAAGTTTTAATCCTAGAAACATCGAGTGCGATTGCACATATATAATTAAAAAACTGGGTATTATTAAGATAAAATTGTTGTAGCTTTCTCTTTTTGGAGGAACAATTTTATTCTTATAATTTACCTAATTAATTATATTTGATTACCCGAAAAACGGATAGAGTTGAATTTATACGTAGTTCTAAGGATACGTAGTATAACTTAGTATAAATTAGAAAAATAAGTAAAGGTATATCGAAATCAACTGTAAAACGAAAGAATACAAACCCAAATTGAATAGAGAGTGATTAATAAGAGAACAAGATGAATCAATATTAAAAGCCCAAAAAAGAATGGTATTTGCTAGATGTTATGTACATTTCAGTGAATCTCAATGTGTCTCTTACAAATGATAACAACTCTTAGGGTGTGTTTGATATGAAGAAAAATATTTTCTAATTTTTCCATGTTTGGTTTGTTTAAATATTTTGTAAAACATTTTCCTTATGAACTCATTTTCCTCCAATTAGAGGAAAATGTTTTCCTTATCAAGAGAGGGAAAATATTTTCCAAAACTCCTTCTCAACTTTCCCCACCCTATTTCCCACCCTCACCAATCCACCCCACACCCCCACACCCACCCACCTAACCCTACCTCATGCCTACCCACCCCACCCCTCTCTCAGAAAAGGTTTTTGTTTTTTCAAATTTTAGTTTTTTTTAATTAAAAACTACCCTCTATAGCCCCTCAAAATTTTAATATCCCATGTTTATTTCCACTGATACGAAATGGCCCTTCGGCCCAAACTTATTGCATCTAATAGCCTGAAATATCTATTTTGTATATTTTTTGTATAGTGGCAATATGTTTTGTATATTTTTTGTATATTGACAGTCTATTTTGTATAGTAACAGTCTTTGTAGTATATATTTTGTATAGTGACAGTCTATTTTGTATATATTTTATATAGTGACAGTCTATTGTATTTAAATTGTATAGTGGCAGTCTATTTAGTATATTTTTGTATAGTGACAGTCTATTTTGTATATATTTAGTATAGTGAAATTCTATTTAGTATATTTTTTGTATAATGACAGTTTATTTTTGTATATCTTTTGTATAGTGACAGTCTATTGTATATAAATTATATAATGACAGTCTATTTTGTATAATTTTTGTATAGTGACAGTCTATTTTGTATATATTAAAAAAGATATCTTTTCTGATTATTCTCTTTCTACAACCAAAAACCCTAATCCTTATTACAAAGGTTCTTCTTCTTTGCTATTTGATTTTTTCACGCTGTTTTTGGCTTCTGAAGTAAACTGCAATTCTATTTATTCTCCATTTTCAACAATTTTGCTTACTATTTTCATGTTTGTCTATGGCGGATGAAAACATTACCAACGACGAGGTTTATGACGATGCGCCGGTAGAGATCGTCGTCGACGAAACACCTGATACTGCGTGGAAAACCTCTGCACTGAAACAGAAGATAGCAGTACTGGAGCAAGAGAAATCCCAGCTTCTTCACGAAAACGATGTGATCAAACAGAGAATCGAGAAACTGAAGAGCTCAATCGAGGAATCTCAGAACGAAAAATTCGAATTGCTGAAGAAAGAAGCAGAAAGCAGTACTTTTGGGTTAACCACTAGAATTACTTTTGGACTACAAAATGTGTATTGTAATTTTGGGCTACCAGATGTTATAGGTTTTACCCGAATAGCTATAAATGATATTTGCTCTTTTTTCCGTCACCACCCACCCTACTAACCCCCACCCCCACCCACCCCCCCGCAAAAAAAAAATTTACTTTTTTTTTGTAATTTCAAATTTTTATTTTTTCGTTTTTCTGCACCACCCACCACCCACCCCCACCCCCGTACAATTTTTTTTTTACTTTTTGTTTGTCATTTCAAATTTCAGTTTTTTATTTTTCTGCATCCCATACCCCACCCTGAGCCCTGCCCCTGCCCCCCCCCCCCCCCCCCCCGAAAAAAATATTTTTTTTAAATATATTTTCAGTTTTAATTTTGTCATCTTTCGGTTTACATGTTCGAAATTTTACAAGTTCCAAAGTTATGAGTTTAGAGGTTTATGTGTTTGGAAGTTTACGCGTACCAAACACCGAAAAATGAATAAGATTACTACTTGTTTTCAAGAAAATATTTTCTTGGAAAACACCCTTATTTTTCGTTATACCAAACACACCCTTAATATAGTGGGGGAATTCCATTTTGGATATAATTAAAAATATATAGTGGGGATCCCATGATAGATTAATTAATTAGCTTTTCCTTGATTCAAGCCGTGATTTCTGCCGAGATTCTACCCCCAATTGCGCTTATAATGGCTTTTGTCTCTTGACTCGATCTCGGCCGCTCTCGATCGTGATCGGTCTTTATTCGCTCGACCTCTATCTAGGCTCGATCTCGATCTTGGCCAATCTCGATCTTGATTGCTCTCTATTTGTTCGACCTCTATTTTGACCGATCTCTGGGATTCGAACCTGATCCTGGCTGATCTCGATCTTGGTCGGTCTCTGAGGCTCGAACTCGACAACCCAACTTTACATCACAGCTCGATATTATAATGACGAACCTCGATCCATCATGCTCCAATCTTGATTAGTCATACGAAGGGCAAACTCGGTTTTGACCGTATAAAGATAGTTCCCTCATTTCTCGGAAAGAAGGTGGCGAGAAACGATATAATTTTTCAAACTCTGACTAGATGAATACTAACGTCTGCGAGGAGCCCAATTATGACATATGTGACAAACGTCCTGTCGGTCCAGTTACCAAGGCATTAAATACGCGTCAGTCGACGGTCGGCCACGACCAATTTTGAACCGTCGCTTTGAAATCTATAAACAACCTCCTTCTTCATTATTTCAAACTTTTACCTTCAAATATTTTTCATTTCAATCTTCACAGTTCTTTGGCTTCTCCAAAGCCCCTTATTTCCAGGTTTTGAAATATCTTTGCTTGTTCTTCTCAAAATACCAAGTACTTCAATCTCCCTTCTTCTTTGTTCACAAAAATTTAGATGGCTAAAATATCTAAAACCGTTCCGCAGAAAGAGGCTGCTTCCTCATCTTGGTTGGCTGGTGAGAAACCAGTGGTGGAGCCACGCCTTAAAGAACTCATTCCCGGGGGGTGTGTTATCGATTCCGACTTTAAGGTCGAGAAACCCTCATCGGTTGCTGGTCGATGCGAGCCGGTATCGAGATATATATGCTCGATACCCTAAAGCCTTCTTGATTTGGTGAAGAAAGATTGTAATTGGGAAAACAACGAGGTTATGATACCGGCACCGGAGGAAGCGATCACTACCCACGTGGAAGGGTACCTGAGTATTTACACTTATCCTTTTACGTTGGGTCCCCTCGATCCGGTCATCGTCGATTTTTACAACAAATACCAAGTGACCCTCGGCCAAATTCGCCCTTCTTTTTGGAGGATCGTAATACTGCTCCATTTTTTTGTGAGAACATTCGACAGGCTCCCCTTTACCCTTGACCACCTCGTAAGATTATATAACCCTCGACTCTACCGAGGTGGGCTGATAAAGCTTCAACGTCGGGCCACCAAGGCGTTCACCTCGAGTATCGATGAAGACAAAGATTGGGGCTGGATGGGCCGATTCGTTCGGGTGAAGACCACAGACCTAATCCCGGCCGAGAGTATGCCATTTCCTGAGAAATGGAATATGAAACGTAAGTATGATGCCATTTTTGATTTTCGTTTGTTGTTTTTACTTCTCCATCCCTTCTTATCGGTGTTTTTCTCGATGCAGCCATTGCTTGGATGCCGAGTGAGGTTCCCCATCTCGAGAACTAGATCAGGAGCCTGGTTTTGATGTCAACATACGCCGAGCGCGCGTGGCGCGAGTTGTCAAAGGGATGGTGGGAGGCTCGTACTCATGGTAAACCTTCATCTTGGCTTACTGATTTGCCTATCGTTCAAGCATTTTTTCAAGCATAAGTTTTACCTACTTTTTTTTTTTGTAAGTCTCGAAAAGGATGCGGCCATGAGACCCCCGTCAGGTGATGAAGAAGCTTTACCGCCTATCTCAAAACAGGCGAAGGTGATTAAGAGAAAAAGGGCCTCGAACTCCGAGGGTCAAAAACCCAAGAAGAGAGCGGCCCGTAAACCCAAGGGGAACAAAATCCCACTGACTATGGAGTCGGTCCTGATTCTAAGGGATGAAGAAGAAGAAGAAGAAGAAGAAGAAGAAGAAGAAGAAGGTGACTGGGATAGTGGCCCGTGCACGAGCTAGCACCGATATTCAAAAAACTTCGGTACTGGTGGAAGTTGATACTGCTCGGTTCAGGCTTGATGAGGTCGAGGAGGAGACTTCAACCCAAGTTCCCGAGCCGAGGGGGACCGAGGGTCTTTTACCTCGGGGCAAAGAGACCGTCGAAGAGGCGGTGGATGCCGGTGTAGAAATCGAGCTTGAGGCTCCTCAAGACAGAGGCGACGCCCAAAAAGACCTACTCGGGGTAATAGAAATCGGGGATTCCCCCTCTTTTCCTTCATTTTCCCAGTCGATGATACGCGACGCTCAAGCTGTGGAGACTTGTCACGAGGAGGGAACCCATGTAGAGGAAGTTCCTTTCCGTGGTTATTTTGTCGGGGTAGAAGATGTCACCGGTCCGAGTGACTTGGAGGCTCGAAGAAGAGCTCGAGCAAGGTGGGAGCAACTTGTCTTTTCAACGAAGCCCAACAGGCCCTGAATCAGGTAAGTTCATATTTTCTTTTTCAATTTTCATACTTGTGTTTTTCTTCCCTTGTATAATTCTTTCTTTTTAGTTTTGTAGGCTTCTGTGCTCCATCACGAGGCATTTTTCCGATCCCTAGAGGAGCTGAGCTGGTATGAAGTCGAAGTTCGAGGGCTTACTAAAGAGAGAGATTCCTTCAAGCTTCTCAGTGAGCAGAGAGAAGGAAAAGCAAAAGGACTTCGGGCTGAGCTAGAAGCAGCTCGGAAAGAACAAGCTCATCTGGCCGAGCAGGTAAAAAGAATCTTTGAATTTAATGATACTGACTCGGGAGTGATGGCTAACAGTTCGATCCCACAGGTCCAGCAAAAGTTCGATGTGATCAGGCAGCTTCGTGTTGAAGTGGACGCAGTGAAAACGGAGGCCGAGGAATGGAAGAAGAACATGGACCGCCTCGCCTCAGAAAAGAAGGCTACCCGAACTCAACTGGCCTAGGCTGAGATCCAACTCCGAAGCTTGAAAGAGAAAGCCTTGGTGCAAGCCAATAAAATCGAGGAGTTCCAATCTCGGTTGGGCTCAGCAACTTCTGATCGAGAGATACTGTCCAACGAACTTACAACGGCCAAATCGGAGGTCAAAAAAGCCACGGTCAATGCTGATACAATGGTAGCCGTTTACTAGTCCGATGTTGAAGATGCTCAGGTTCGAGCAAAGGAGGTTGCTGAGGCTGCTCAGGCTCGAGCAAAATGGGTTGCCGAGCATGCTAAATTCCAGTCTTGAAGGGAGACTCTCGGGGAGATCCATGCTCGTGGCTTCAATCTTACAGCCGAGATCGAGAAAGCTAAGGAGCTTGAAGCCGAAACCAGAGTGTTGGCCTTTCCTGATGATGATGATACCGGGAGTATGAGCGGATCTGAAAGTGAAGGAGGCCTCGAGGGCGAAGATGCTGCTCTGAGAGTGGACTAAGTCCTTTAGTATTTTTTGTGTTTCTTATAAGACCGTTTTGGTCTTTTGTAGAGAAACTTGATCGGGCCATGCTGCCCTTGTAAATGATTTTTATATATATAAAACTTTCTTCCTTTCCGTCTTATAATATTGTGAAGTTGTTTTCTAAGATTCGAGGTTTAGACCATTTGATTGAAACTGAATTAGTATAGCCCTTAGACTTTATGATCGACTGAGTGTTTGCTCGAACTCGAAGTAAGGTAACCCTTAGGTGTTTTGAGCGAAGATGGTCTTCTCAAACTCAAGGTAAAAAACAGTCCTTAAGCTTTTGTAAAAAATGATTGTTCAAGGCTTTGTCCCCTTTTTGGCTTGGAAATGTTATCATTTGTATTTGTAATGCCTTGGCATGAAATAAGAAATTTTTCGAGAGTTCGAATAATTTTGTACTCTTAAGAGTTTTTGAGGCTTGATATTATCAAAGCCTTTATGATTTTGCCGGGGGTAGCCTTTTTAACCGATTTATGAAAGAATTTGAAGGCTTTTTTTTTATAGAATTCGGACGTCTCTGACCCGTGTTGATTCGGCCATAGCCTCTTTAGTTCGGGATTTGCCTCTTGGGCTTATTTTCCCATTTTACTTCGAGCTTGCCCGAAGTGTCAGTCCCCGAGTGGGGTGGCCGTGGCCTATAAAATCGAGGGTTGCCTAAAAGGTCTTATGATCTCAGAGTCTATATAATTCGATCTTGTTTATTTTTTGGTCGGCAGTCCCCGATTGTGGGGGTAATCATCCAAACTCCGTTACATAATAGATCGAGGATATGAAATTGTAAAGTAATTTTTTTTTATAAGGTATAAGATATCGGTAAAGAAGAATACTTATCTTTATAAATCATTATACATATGTACATGTTCTATGCTAGGGCTCGAGCAAACTACCCGGGCATGGTTCGTTTGAACCTTACAATTTTTCCTATAGAGACCCTGTTGCCATGAAGTAACTTCCTTGTATCAAACTTGATATTCGAGGGTAATGCCCCCAGTATTCGAGGTTGATTGTAAAGAGGCCTCGGATATTATTTAATTGTCTAAGTTAGCACGATCAATGGTTACCTCATTAAAAACCTCGCCGGAAAACCCATTTGGGACAAAACCGGTCTAAGGAAAAAAGAGTGCAACGCATGCTTTCAGACCTAAAGGCTTCGTGTTAAAGAATCCACCGTGTTTCTGGTCAAACACTTGAAAGGGTTAGTTTGAAATATAAATGAACATGGGAGGGCCGTACCTTAGCAGTAGTATCATTTTAGGTGCGATACGCTCCATCTGCTCGGTAGTTGTTTGCCGTTTATTATGCCGAGCTTGTAGGATCCTTTTCCGATGATTTCTAGAACCTGATACGGTCCTTCCCAGTTCGGACTAAGTTTTCCTTTATTTGGATTTCGGGTGTTGAGGGTGACTTTTCTTAACACCAAGTCCCCGATGTTAAAATATCGAAGATTGGTTCTTCGATTGTAGTACCTTTTGATCCACTGTTTTTGGACGGCTAATCGGACTAGAGAGGCTTCACATCTTTTGTCCAATAATTCTAGGCTTGTATTCATGGTCTCGTTATTCGACTCCTCTGTTGCATATCGAAACATGATGCTAGGTTCTCCGACCTCGACCGGGATCAGAGCTTCGGCCCATATCGGCGTATCAAGTCGCATTTTCAAACGAACTCCCTTGTAGCCTTGCCCATATCGGTCCAATAATACCCTGCTCTGATTACTTTGTGAATAGCGAATCGACACCGGAATAATTTCCACAAGTTCCCTCGTGAATTTCCCGTAGGATGTAGTCGGTATCTCCCGGTCCCAAACATATTACCAATGGTCCATCGAACATCATTCTGAACAACGTTCCATTTTCTGACAGAGTGAACCATGTTGTCTTTGTGCGTAGGGCTCTCGATTCCTTTAGATCTGATGGAAGCTTCCCGTTTTTTAAGTACTCTATGTATTTATTTCTCCAATCCCAGGTTAAACTTGTGGAGTTTATCTGGTCATGACCTTCTTCGATTACCGATCTCATTTGTTGTACGACAGTCCCCGAGTTGAGTTCTTCGTCTTCGACCGATGAACCTAAGTTTGCAAGAGCGTCGTCCTCGACGTTCTATTCTCGAGGTATATGTTGCAAGGACCATTCCTTAAATCGATATAGAGTCACCCGTAGTTTATCCAAGTACCTATGCATTTGGTCTTCTCGGACTTCAAAAGTCCCGTTAACTTGGTTTACCACGAGGAGGGAATCACACTTAGCCTCTATGATCTCCGCTCCCAAGCTTCAAGCTAGTTTGAGACCTGGAATCATGGCCTCATACTCGGCCTCATTGTTAGTTAATTTTATAGTTCTGATAGACTGTCTAACTATATTACCTGTGTGTGATTTTAGTATGATGCCTAGTCCGGATCCCTTCGCATTCGAAGCACCATCCGTAAAGAGGGTCCAGACTCCCGAAGATGTACCCGATTTTATCAGTAGTTCTTTTTTAATATCGGGTATGAAGGCCGGCGTAAAGTCATCCACGAAGTCTGCCAAGATTTGGGATTTAATGGCGGTTTGGGGTCGATACTCAATATCGTACCCACTGATTTCTATGGCCCATTTGGCCAATCGACCCGAAAGCTCAGGTTTTTGTAAAATATTTTGAAGAGGATAAGTTGTTTTAACACATATCGGATGACATTGGAAATATAGTTTTAGTTTCCTAGAGGCGCTTATTAAAGCAAGCACTAATTTTTCTAAGTGTGGATATCTAGTTTCAGCCTCACCTAAGGTCTGACTGACATAATAAATAGGGAATTGCGTACCTTGTTCTTCTCGGACCAGGACTCCACTTACCGCTATCTCCGAGACAGCTAAGTACAAGTAAAGTTGTTCGTCCATTTTCGGGGTATGAAGCAGCGGCGGGCTCGATAAATACCGCTTTAGTTCCTCCAAGGACTGCTGGCATTCCGGAGTCCATGCAAAATTGCTCTTCTTTTTAAGCAGTGAGAAAAATCGGTGGCTCAAATCTGAGGATCTCGAAATGAATCATCCTAGGCCGGCTATCCAACCCGTCAGCCTCTACATGGCCTTTACATTATCCACTACCGTTATATCCTCGATAGCTTTGATTTTATCGAGGTTGATCTCGATTCCCCGATTGGACACCAAGAAACCAAGGAACTTTCCCGAGCCAACCCCGAATGCACATTTTTCGGGGTTGAGCTTCATATTGTACTCCCTCAGTATATCGAAAGTTTCCTGCAAATGCTTTAAATGGTCCTCTGCTCGCAGGGACTTAACTAACATATCATCAATATACACTTCTATTGATTTTCCTATTTGTTCTTCGAACATTCAATTTACTAGGTGTTGGTAAGTTGCACCAGTATTTTTTAGACCGAATGACATTACGTTAAAACAGTAGGTACCGTACTTAGTGATAAACAAGGTCTTTTCTTGATCCTTCGGGTTTATCTATATCTGGTTGTACCCAGAGTAAGCATCGAGAAAACTGAGAATCTCGTGGCCGGCCATGGCATCGATCATACGATCAATATTAGGCAAAGGAAAATAATCCTTGGGGCATGCTTTATTCAGGTCTTTATAATCTACACACATTCTAAGTTTGTTCCCCTTCTTAGGGACTACCACCATGTTTGCTAGCCATTCGGGGTACTTTACTTCTCGAATGGATCCTATTTTAAGAAGTTTGATTACCTCGTCCTTGATGAAGGCATGTTTGACCTCGGACTGGGGCCTTAGTTTTTGCTCCACCGGATGGAATTTTGGATCCAAACTTAGTCTATGAGTGGTGATTTCCGGTGGGATCCCTGTCATGTCAAGATGAGACCAAGAGAAACAGTCCATGTTAGCTATAAGAAATTGAATAAGCTTTTTCCTGAGCTCGGGACTTAACCCCGTGCCCAGGTATGCCTTTCGTTCAGGAAGATATTCGATTAGCATGACTTGCTCCAGTTCTTCAACCGTTGATTTAGTAGCGTCAGAATCATCGGGGACCATGAAGGATCGAGGGATCCCATAATCATCATCTTCGTTAGTCTTCTTCTTCCCTAGTTGGTTCGAGGCTGACATTTGTGATTGCTATTTGGTATCCCATTTTTCCTTCAAATTTGATCCCTTTGTCGATGAGAGTGATGATATCGGAATTACTTCATCGACGACAAAGATTTTCTTTGCGGCTGGTTGCTCCCCGTAGATTATTTTAATTCCCTCTAGTGTTGGGAATTTTAGAACCTGGTGAAGGGTCGAGGGTACTGCTCTCATGTTGTGGATCCATGGCCTCCCAAACAGGGCGTTATACCTCATATCACCCTCGATTACGTGGAACTTCACTTCATGGATGGTCCCGTCCACGTTTACTGGCAAAATTATCTTGCCTTTAGTAGTTTCACATGCTATGTTGCATCTGTTTAGTACCGGGGAGTAGTTTCACATGCTATGTTGCATCTGTTTAGTACTGGGGTTGCGGGCATGACTTGGTCCTGTAGATCATGTTGCTCTATGACCCTCAATCGAATGATGTTGGCCGAACTACCTGGATCAATTAACACACGCTTAACTTGAGTTTTATTCATAAGTTCAGATATTACCAGCGCATTGTTATGGGGATCCATGATTCCTTCTGCATCTTCATCATTAAAGGACAAGGTTCCTTTAGGTATGTAATCCTGAGCTTGAGATCGCTTCTCTCTTACAACCGACGCCTTAGTGCGTTTAAACACTGTCCCTTGGGGGACTTCGATCCCTCCGATGATCATGTGGATAATGTGTTGTTGCTCTTCTTGTTCGTTTTGTCTATTGAACTCTCTGTTTTTGAAGTGATTCTTGGCCCGATCACTTAAAAACTCTCGAAGGTGCCCTTCATTAAATAACCGGGTTACCTCTTCTCTTAACTGCCTGCAATCTTCTATTCTGTGGCCATGGGTTCCATGATATTTGCACATTTGATTGGGATTTCTCTGGGCTGGATCGGTCTGCAGAGGTTGAGTCCATTTAGTATCTTTGATACATCCGATAGCCGATACGATGGCGGATGCATCAATGTTGAAGTTATATTCTGACAATCGCGGCACTTCTTTAGGTCTGGTATGCCTGTCGAAACCATTCTTGTTCATCAGCCCTCGAGACCCTTGGCCTCGATCACTTCTCCTTTCACTCCGTAAGGAGTTGCATCCTGGTTCGCTGCCCCTACGATCTCCATTATATGGCCGGTATCGGTCCGTGTTCGACCTCGAATATCGGTCGATGTCCCTTTTAATAACGGACCCAGAAGGGGCCCCCAACTGGTCGTCTTCGACTCTAATCTTCGATTGATATCGATTATGTATATCGGCCTAGGTAACAGCCTGGTACTCGATCAAGTTCTGCTTCAATTGTTGTGAAGCCATTGAGCTATGTTCGTTTAGTCCTTGGGTGAATGCTTGAACGGCCCAATCGTCCGTGACCGGTGGTAGATCCATTCGTTCCATCTGGAAATGAGATACGAACTCTCTTATCATCTCGTTATCTTTTTGCCTTACCTTGAAAAGGTCCGACTTCCTGGTCTTGACCTTTATGGCTCCGGCGTGTTCTTTTACAAAATAATCTGCAAGCATGGCAAAAGAATCGATAGAGTTAGGTGGTAAATTATGATACCATATCATTGCTCCCTTTGACAGGGTTTCCCCGAACTTCTTTAATAATAAGGATTCGATCTCATCGTCCTCTAGATCGTTCCCTTTAATGGCACATGTGTAAGAGGTGACATGTTCGCTGGGGTCGGTCGTTCCATTATATTTAGGAATTTCGGGCATGCGGAACTTCTTGGGGATCGGTTTGGGAGCTGCGCTCGGGGGGAAAGGCTTTTGTACGAATTGTTTGGAATCCAATCCTTTCAATCTTGGTGGTGCCCCTGGGATCTGATCAACCCTGGAGTTATAAGTTTCTACTTTTTTGTCATTTGCTTCAATCCTTTTTTTCTCCTGACTCTATCCGTTTTGTTAGTTCCTCGAGCATCTTTATAATTTCGGGGTTAGTCCTCGATTTATGTTCATTTGACCTTACTATGGCTGGCCTCGTTCTGTGGGTGACTTCTCGGAGTGGACCGGGCTCAGGCCTGATCGGTGCCTGGGTTTGGCTCTGCAACTGAGCTATCGCTATCTGTTGAGCTTGCAACATTTCGAAAATCATACACAGGCTGATCCCGTCTTCTCCAACATTGTAGGTATTTCGAGCTGCAGATCGAGTTCCACCATGAATGCTATTTTCGGGGTCGGAATATTGGTTGCAAATTAACATCAATCGGAACCACAACTCGAGTTCCAACGGGGTCAATGGGTGTCCTTTCATCCCTGGGCGCCAGGTTGTTATTCTCATCTTGATGGCCAGCTTCGTTGTCGATAGGTAGGCCCATTAATCGGGAATTCTTCATTTTTAGCCTGAAATCAAAGATACTTCCAAGATCAAGTGTAAAATAGTGCGTTTTACAGAGATTCATACCAAATAATAACTATTATCCTTAGCCCTACGGTGGGCGCCAAATTGTTTATCCGAAAATACGGATAGAGTTGAATTTATACGTAGTTCTAAGGATACGTGGTATAACTTGGTACAAATTGGAAAAATAAGTAAAGGTATATCGAAATCAACTGTAAAAGGAATGAATACAAACTCAAATTGAATAAAGAGTGATTGATAAGAGAACAAGATGAATCAATATTAAAAGCCTAAAAAAGGATAGTATTTGCTAGATGTTATGTAAATTTCAGTGAAGCTCAATGTGTCTCTTACAAATGATAATAACTCTTAATATAGTGGGGGAATCTCATTTTGGATATAATTAAAAATACATAGCGGGGATCCCATGATAGATTAATTAATTAAATTTTCCTTGATTCAAGCCGTGATTTTCGCCTAGATTCTACCCCAATTGCGGTTATAACGGCTTTTCTGTATCTTGGCTCGATCTCGATCTCGGCCACTCTCGATCGTGATCGGTCTCTATTCGCTCAACCTCTATCTGGGCTCGATTTCGATCTTGGCCGATCTCGATCTTGATCGATCTCTGGGATTCGAACTCGATCCTGGCTGATCTCGATCTTGGTTGGTATCTGGGGCTCGAACTCGACAATCCAACTTCACATCATAGCTCAATATTATAATGACGAACCTCGGTCCATCGTGCTCCAATATTGATTAGTCATACGAAGGGCAACCTCAATTTTGACCGTATACAATCTTCAAATTTTAGGGGTACTGCAAACTCATTTTCAGATTTAATTGCTATCCTGTTTCTCATAAATTTCTTACAAAAATATTTGGCACTCACATTCTGAGTACTCAGCATCAAAAAGTTAGTCAATTAATTATCACGTCAAATAGTGCAAACCTTTTCAGGCAGACGTTAAGAGTACGTAAAAATGTTGCTAACAAATTTGGCAATTTCTAGTATACACTAGTAGGATAAATACAAATGAAAAGAATTAGCTTCAGTATCGAGTTCATTCGAACAATGTCGATGCATTGAACTTACACTATAAATAAGGCACGTGTGGAGGTTGATTTGAGAGAAACGATTATTTTTGGAAAATTAGAGGCTACCAAATGGATGTAATTCTCTTGGAAAACCTTTTTAAGAAGGAAACCTTTAAGATTTGACTTGTTTGTTATGTGTTTAAGGTATTGGGATAGCATATATATGTGGTGGCAAATGTATATGTATATATCGAATGTATGTCATGACCGAGGTAGAAATAGAGTATTTTATGCTTTGTTAGACTATGTGCTCAGTTGATTCATGATTTGTTTGACTTATGTGACTATGTTTGTTCTATACTCATGTTATAAATCATGCCTAGGCTTAAGATTAATTGTGAAGGCATGAGAACTTATTCTTGATATGTTGAAAGGTATAATTATTCGTAGTCACATAGAGGTTTCATGAGCACATATCTGCATGATATTAATTAAGTCCCCGTGCACCTTTATTATAATTATTGAGTATTTACATACACTTTAAATAATGGATACATGATTCAAACGGAAGATTTTGGCACGAAGTGTAAGCGTGCGACTGAGATACAATTATGGCACATTGGACTTGATGATCAAACATTGATTTATGAGGGATGCTATTATACCCCTCTTGCGCTTGGATTTGGATTCGTCTCTCCGGAGTCAGGTGATAACCCATGTTACTTTGGGCCCTATGAGCGTGGTCGGTACATGGATTTGGTACCGGAACGATACATGAATTTTGTATCGGGTTATGTGATGCATAGATTGTATATCGAGGTACATGGATCTTGTACCGGTTGAGCGTGCATTAGTATTATTGACTCGTTTTGAGGTATTTATTTCAATGTAAATTGTTACCTGACATCCTTATATGCTAATTGGGAGTCCATGCTCCATTATTTGAACATGTCATCTTCCATTGTTATATCTAAGCAGTGATAGGTTTAGTCTATTCTAGAAAGGCATGCTTATCCGTTGATATCTTTAACTCTTGTGTTTCATGATATTACCTATTGTCCAGTTATCAAATTATGCTATTATATTTGTATGGTAAGTATTCAGAAGCATCTAGTCTCGCTACTACTTCTTCGAGGTTAGACTTGATACTTACTGGGTACCGACTGTGGTGTATTCATACTATATTTCTGCACATCTTTTTATTCGAATCCTCGTGTTGGTCCTAACAGAGCTTCCTGTGAAACCCCAGGTGTTTCTCTCTTCTCTTACGTAATATACGTAACGTGACGTGGTTATATTAGGTATATATGATTGGGTATAGTACATTGGGAGAATAAGACTAAAAATGTGTGGTAATATCAAGGAACTAAACTAAAGCTTTAAGTCAAAGGAATCCCTTAAACAAAGGTTCATGGTTAAAGAAATGGCTCGGGTAGCACCCCGCGCGTTCGGAAGGTTTAAGTTAACTTGCACCTATGGGATAAGACTAAGAGTGTATAATATGCTAAGAATAATGTGTTATGAGGTATTATAATATCACACTGGTCACATGTTAAGTTTTGGAGTCAAGCAAGTTGCGAAATAAAGGTCGGCAAAAGTTATCGTAAATTTCTCTAATAAATTTTCTAAACTTTGGGTCAAATGTATCAGATCATTTCTCCCAATATATAAATAGTTATGGGACCCACAACCTGCCAAATCGAAGGTCTACGAGTCTAGTTTGCAACCAAAGATATCTCATATCAAACCGATATTGGAGTACAAAGTTATGACTGTTTTACCGCAGACTGTCCGGGCTGAAATCTGGTCGCGAACCGGGTCGGGTCAAACAAGTGGTATAAGTCGGAAAATCCGACTTTTAAGACCCCAAAACATTTTATATTCGTCCCAAAACAGTGAGAAAGCTTAAGAGAGGGTTTCATGGTGTTCTTGAGTGATTAAGGTGCGTTTTTAACGATTTCTATCGTTAAAGTCTGCCCCCGTGCCTAGAAACGCAATCTCTACGCTTTGCAATTGTTTTCCCCTTCTATTAGCTGTGTTTGGAGCTATTTTTGGAAAATAGAAAATTGTTGTTCTTGCTGGTTCTTCAGGATTTATACTTGGTTTGCCAAGGTAATCATCTTGGGACTCTTTTATGATCGTTTTTACAAAGTTCTACGGGCGTTTCGTCAAGTTAGGGTCATATAGCAAATCTGCCGATTTAAACTCATTTATGAACTGTTTATATATGCGTATAAGCTGCATATATACATCGGTTTCAAAGCTTAGAACGTAAGGAACAACTTTTGTGAAGGAACTATAGGCATTCAGACGTTCGTTGGAGAGGTATGTTAAGGCTAAGCTTCGTCCTTCCTTTTAGCACGAATTTTGGGAAATTCCTAAGATGCCAAATGTGATATTTTACTATTCTGTTGCTAGAAAGACCTTCTGTGAAAGGCATTGGTATCGTAGCTGAAGTATTTTCATGATGCTATTAGGTTGATATTCCACTCGTTCGGTTAAAAAGGGTATTCGACATCTATATATGTCATTTTGTCGGCTTTCTTAAATATATGTCCATATATATGAATTCTTATTCGTCTTTGGGTTGTGTGACTTAAAAATAAAGGCATTTAGTATTTGCGATCAGTCCTTCTTCCTTGTTAAAGTGTATTTTAAAATCTCTAAAGTGACACGTCGATTTCAAAATTCTCAAATATAATTTTTATGTTTAAACTACTAAAACATTTGATTTTTTTTGAAATACTTTCTTTTACTAATTATCAAGAAATCAGGTATAAGGACTAAGTGAAGCACCTTAAGCTTTTTATGAACATATTCAGAGTTAAGTTATCTTTCTAAAAGTCGAGTTAAGTTTTCAAACTTATTAAAAAAGATATGAGGTTCCACGAGACATTTGTATGCGATACGAAGGTGATTATGAGATTATGAGAATAAGAGTACCAATGAGCCAAGGTTGGCTAAGTTCTTGTTATGGCCTATTATGTGCATTCAAAGTTCATATCATACATGACATATTATGCATGGACTTCGAGATATAATCGGATGTAAGGGGCCTATTTGCCCGAAAGACTATATATATATTGTACAGATGGCCACAGGTTGGAAATATGATACTGGTTAGCTACCGGGAGAGACCGCCATTGCTAGCATTTGGTTGGGTATGTAATGCATTTACATCAATATATATGTATTCACGACATACGATTACACGAGCATACCATACATATTTTATTACTATGAGGTCGGATGTCGGCCATGGAGGCTATCAGAGTTTCAGTGTCAGGTGGTATCTTTATTACCTTTTTACATCAGCTATGTATGATTCTACTTTCTGCCTTACATACCAGTACATTTATATTCGTACTGATGTTCCGTTGCCTGGGGACACTGCATTTTTGTTTCATGCGTGCAGGTCCAAGTAGGGACTCTGATCGACCCCTCCGCTAGGATTTCGGGGTTCAGCTGTGAGTTGGTAAGCTCCACCTCTTCCTGGAGCTTTCATAGGATGGTTACTTTTGTTGTACAGTTTGGGTATAGTTGGGGCCTTATCCCGACAGTGCTTATGACACTCTTAGAGGCTATTGTGGACACAATATTCTGGATTTCTTTTTGCTGCTTTCAGTCTCCAGCCCATAGGCTTGGCATGTATATATAGGTGTGTAGGCATGTGTGTCTTCAGTCGCGGCCTCGTCAGCCAGCTAGTATTTTATTATTTTGGCTTGTCTACCTATGTTTATATGGCTTATTGTTATTCATGTCATAACCTTACGGTCCAGGCTTAGTATTTCAAATGTTGTGCTGCCCGATCTGTTGGACCCCCAGTCTAGTTAGCTAGTATGTTTAGTGGCTAACTCGATCGAATACAGTATCGAGTGCCAGTCGTGCCTCCCCTAGTTTGGGGCATGACAAACTTGGTATCAGAGCAGGTCGTATCCCGGGGAGTCCACAAGCCGTGTCTAGTAGAGTCTTGCTTATGGGTGTGTTGTGCACCACACTTATAATCAGGAGGCTATGAGGCATTTAGGAATGGTTACATTTCTTTCAATTAATAGATCGTGCTATAGATCGAAGTTATAAGAACATATGAAATCTAAATCGTGCTTTGTGTTTCCTATCTAACAGGCTTCCTACGCTCAGGAGATGGCACAGCAAGAGATAGGTATGGATCCGGGAGAAGGTACCAGTCGTTCCCCACCAGGTCAGAGGGATAGATTTCCCTTAGAGGCTCACAGTGAGTATCCAGTACCCCTAGTTTTAGCTTCCCCAGCACTTGTTGGAGCCCAGGGAGATGCAGTACCCCCAGCCTCACCAGTTCCATTGGTACCTGAGGCAGCTAGAGACACAGGACCTCCAGGACCTATTGTTCCCCCATCAGAGACTGGGGAGCA
Source organism: Nicotiana tomentosiformis (assembly GCF_000390325.3). Taxonomy (NCBI): domain Eukaryota; kingdom Viridiplantae; phylum Streptophyta; class Magnoliopsida; order Solanales; family Solanaceae; genus Nicotiana; species Nicotiana tomentosiformis. The sequence continues at coordinate 43,915,609 of NC_090821.1, read as the reverse complement.
GGGGATGAGGGAGGCTGTTCAGTTGCTGACTAGGATGGTTTTTATTCATGAGCGACAGCTAGAGTCAGGAGCAGATGCCCGGAGAGATCGGATAGGAAGCTCGACAGTACGAGAGTTTCTTTACTTGGCCCCTCCATTATTTATAGGATCTAGTTCCACTAAGTATCCCCAGGACTTTATAGACCATATGTATAGAGTATTGAGGGTGATGCATGCCTCCGTCACCGAGGCTGTGGAGTTGGCTTCTTTTCGACTACGTGATGTAGCCGTCCTATGGTATGAGGCATGGAAGAGATCTAGAGGACCTGATGCTCCGCCAGCAGAGTGGGAGGACTTCTCTGAGGCTTTTTTAGCCCATTATTTGCCACGGGAGGTTCAGGAGGCCCGTCTTGACCAGTTTCTTAGCCTAAAGTAGGGGGATATGAGTGTGAGGGATTATAGCCATAAGTTTAATTCCTTGGCAAGGTATGCACCAGATATAGTATGTACCATGAGGGCTAGAGTTCATCATTATGTGGATGGTTTGGGGGATCATCTGATTAGAGACTGTAGGTTTGCATCCCTATCGGATGATGTAGTTATTTCCTACATACAGGCTTTCGCTCAGACTACAGAGGACCTTTCCCGTAGGATTCGTGATACTCGCAGGGATAGGGAGCAGAGTAAGAGGGCTCGTACTATGGGGTCTTATAGGGAGCCACGAGTTGATTTTAGGCCCCCACTCTATCGGTATCCACATCGGTCAGCAGGTAGTTTCTCACCACAGATGCAGGGCCAGCGGTTTGATCGTTATATTCAGTCAGGACCGGGGCAGAGCTCAGGCCAGCCTGAGGGCCGTCGACAGGAGCGTTCTGCACAGATGAGACAGCTTACTCCTCCATGTACTCAGTGCGGTAAGCTGCACACCGGGCAATGTAGACAGGGTTCGAGTGCATGTTTTCATTGTGGGCAGACATGACATTATATTAGCCGGTGCCCGGGGTTAGGCAGAGGTACACCAGCTCAGCCTTCAGGATTCACAGCAGCCTCTTCGCCCTCAGTCCGTGCTCCCCGACTAGATCCATAGTCTACTCAGGGCCGTGGTAGGGGGAGAGGTGGAGGAGACACCTCAGGTTCTAGTGGTGGCCAGAACCGCTTTTATACACTCACAGGCCGACAGGATTCAGAGGCATCCCCAGATGTTGTCACAGGTATATTGACAATACATTCTCATGCCATTTATGCATTGATGGATCCCGGCTCTACATTTTCATATATTACTCCATTTATTTCTGGTAAGCTTGACATGAGATCTGAGTTGTTGCCACAGCCAGTTGAGGTGTCTACGCCAGTTGGCGACTCTATTGTAGCTAATCATGTCTATCGAGATTATACAGTGTTAATTAATGACCGTCCAACCTCTGTTGATTTAGTTGAATTGGTTATGCTAGACTTCGATGTCATTATGGGTATGGATTGGTTGGCAGCTTGTTATGCTAATATTGATTGTCGTGCAAAGTTGGTCCGATTTCATTTTCTTGGTGAGCCTGTCCTTGAATGGAAAGGTAATGCAGCCACGCCCAAGGGTAAGTTTATTTCATACCTTAGGGCTTGGAAGTTTATTGCTAAAGGTTGTATATACCATCTAGTTTATGTTAGGGATATAGATAAGGAGCCAGCGACTTTTCAGTCGGTTCCTATTGTGAATGAATTCCCGACGGTATTCCCTGACGAGCTTCCAGGAATTCCCCCCGAAAGGGAAATCGATTTCACTATAGATTTGCTTCCTGATGCGCAGCCTATATCCATTCCTCCCTACAGAATGGCTCATGCAGAGCTAAGGGAATTGAAGGAACAACTGAAGGACTTGATCGATAAAGGCTTTATTAGGCCAAGTACATCCCCATGGGGTGCTCCGGTGCTCTTTGTTCGAAAGAAAGATGGGTCCTTGCGGATGTGCATTGACTACAGGCAACTAAATAAAGTCACTATCAAGAATAAGTATCCTCTTCCACGGATTGATGACTTGTTCGACCAGTTACAAGGTGCCAAATGCTTTTCAAAGATCGACTTGCTATCCGGTTATCATCAGCTACGAGTCAGGGATATTGATATCCCAAAAACAGCATTTAGGACGAGGTATGGCCATTTTGAATTCCTTGTCATGTCTTTCGGGCTTACAAATGCCCCAACAGCCTTTATGGATCTTATGAACCGGGTATTCAAACCATTCTTGGATGAATTTGTGATTGTGTTTATTGATGACATCCTGATATATTCACGATCAGAAGCCGAGCATGCAGACCACTTGCGAGCTGTATTGCAGACTCTCCAGGACTACAGGTTATATGCTAAATTCTCTAAATGTAAATTTTGGCTAACTTCTGTAGCTTTTCTTGGTCATGTTATTACCGGCGATGGTATCAAGGTTGATGGCCAAAAGATTGAAGCTGTGATGACTTGGCCGAGGCCCTTGAATCCGACAGAGGTTCGTAGCTTTTTAGGCTTGGCAGGGTATTACCGAAGGTTTGTGGAGGGATTTTCCTCTATCTCTGCACCATTGACGAAACTGACACATAAGGGAGCTAAGTTTCAGTGGACTGAGGCATGTGAACAAAGTTTTCAGGAACTAAAGAAAAGGCTTACTACGGCACCTGTCTTGACTCTGCCGGATGGCACCGAGGGTTATGTTGTATATTGTGATGCCTCGAGAATTGGCCTAGGTTGTGTTCTTATGCAGCATGGTAAGGTTATCGCGTACGCCTCCAGACAGTTGCGAAAACATGAACAGAACTATCCTACGCACGATCTTGAGTTAGCCGCAGTTGTATTTGCCCTAAAGATTTGGCGGCATTATCTATATGGGGTTCATATTGATGTTTTCACCGACCACCAGAGCCTTCAGTATTTATTTAAACAGAGGGACCTGAACCTACGACAAAGAAGATGGCTAGAATTACTAAAGGACTATGATGTTGATATTTTATATCATCCCGACAAAGCTAATATTGTTGCTGATGCCCTTAGCCGGAAGTCCATGGGCAGTCTAAGCCATGTTGAAGCTGATAAGGTCAAGATGACCAAATATCTATGCCAGCTAGCTAGTTTGCAGGTGCGTTTGGTAGATGCAGAGGGTGGACGCATTCTCGTTCAGAATACGGCAAAATCTTCTTTTGTTACTGAAGTGAAAGAGCGACAACACGAGGATCCTAAGCTTATAAAACTGAGGGAAAGTATTCCACAGCAGTGACAAACTTTATTTGAGCTAACTGGAGATGGAGTCCTTAGATACCAGGGCTACTTATGTGTACCGTCAGTAGGAGAGCTCCGTGCCAAGATTCTTTCGGAGGCCCATTATTCTAGATATGCAGTTCATCCCGGAGTGACAAAGATGTATCAGGACCTTCGACAGATCTATTGGTGGAATGGAATGAAAAACGATATCGCGGAGATGGTAGCCCAATGTCCCAACTGCCAGCAAGTTAAAGCCGAACATCAGAGGCCTGGAGGCCTAACTCAGTGTATTGAGCTTCCATTATGGAAATGGGACATGATAAATATGGACTTCATCACTGGTTTGCCTCGCACTCCATGGAGGTATGATTCTATTTGGGTAATTATTGATAGGCTTACAAAATCTGCTCATTTCCTGGCAGTCAGGACGACATATTCAGCCGAGGATTATGCCAAGTTTTACATTCGAGAGATTGTTCGCCTTCACGGAGTGCCATTATCTATTATCTCTGATCGAGGGGCTCAATTTACAGCATATTTTTGGAAATCTTTTCAGAAGGGTCTAGGCACGCAGGTAAATCTTAGCACGCTTTTCATCCGCAAACTGATGGACAGGTAGAGCGTACTATTCAGACAGTTGAGGATATGTTACGTGCCTGCGTGCTAAATTTTAAAGGAATTTGGGATGATCATCTACTTCTTATTGAGTTTGCTTATAATAACATCTTCCAAGCTAGTATTCAGATGGCTCCTTACGAAGCACTATACGGGTGGAAGTGTAGGTCGCCGATCGATTGGTTTGAGGTCGGGGAAGCAGAGTTGCTAGGTCCTAACTTAGTCCAGCAAGCAATGGAAAAGGTAAAACTTATTAGAGACCGGCTGCGTACAGCACAAAGTCGGCAAAAGTCTTATGCAGATGTTCGACGACGAGACTTAGAGTTTGATGTAGAAGATTGGGTTTTCCTAAAAGTATCGCCTATGAAGGGCGTCATGCGATTTGGAAAGAAGGGGAAGCTCAGCCCCAGGTATGTTGGACCGTATAAGATTATTCAGATGATTGGTAGGGTGGCGTATGAGCTTGATTTGCCTTTAGGATTGGAAGCAGTCCATCCTGTGTTTCATGTATCTATGTTGCGGAAGTGCATTGAAGATCCTTCACGTATTATGCCCATTGAGGATATTCACATTGCTGAAGACTTATCTTATGCAGAGGTACCAGTAGTTATTTTAGATCGGCAGGTAAGGAAGCTTCGAACTAAAGAAGTGGCTTCCGTGAAAGTGTTATGGCGAAATAACAACATCGAGAAAATGACCTGGGAAGCTGAGGAGGAAATGAGGAAGAAGTACCCCCACCTATTTACGACTTAAGGTGAGTCACATTTAAATAATTGCCAATTATTTCTTTATAGCAACTTAATTGGATTTTAAATGACTTGAAAGTGCAATTTAAATTTCTTATTGCGAAATAGCTATACGAAGCCTAGTAGTTGGAATCTTCAGAATTTGATTTATGCTTTGCAAATGTAACAAATATAGCCTCGCAAATAACGTATTAGCGGACAAGAAATGAAACCAAAGAATTAATTTGACCCATTCGGGGACGAATGTTCTTAAGGGGGGGAGACTGTGAGACCCCAGGTGTTTCTCTCTTCTCTTACGTAATATACGTAACGTGACATGGTTATATTAGGTATATGTGATTGGGTATAGCACATTGGGAGAATAAGACTAAAAATGTGTGGTAATATCAAGGAACTAAACTAAAGCTTTAAGTCAAAGGAATCCCTTAAACAAAGGTTCATGGTTAAAGAAATGGCTCGGGTAGCACCCCGCACGTTCGGAAGGTTTAAGTTAACTTGCACCTGTGGGATAAGACTAAGAGTGTATAATATGCTAAGAATAATATGTTATGAGGTATTATAATATCACACTGGTCACATGTTAAGTTTTGGAGTCAAGCAAGTTGCGAAATAAAGGTCGGCAAAAGTTATCGTAAATTTCTCTAATAAATTTTCTAAACTTTGGGTCACATGTATCAGATCATTTATCCCAATATATAAAGAGTTATGGGACCCACAACCTATCAAATCGAAGGTCTACGAGTCTAGTTTACAACCAAAGAAATCTCACATCAGACCGACATTGGAGTACAAAGTTATGACTGTTTTACCACGGACTGTCCGGGCTGAAATCGGGTCGCGAACCGGGTCGGGTCAAACAAGTGGTATAAGTCGAAAAATCCGACTTTTAAGACCCCAAAATATTTCATGTTCATCCCAAAATAGTAAGAAAGCTTAATAGAGGGTTTCATGGTGTTCTTGAGTGATTAAGGTGTGTTTTTAACGATTTCTATCGTTAAAGTTTGCCCCCGTGCCTAGAAGCGCAATCTCTACGCTTTGCAATCGTTTCCCCCTTCTATTAGCTGTGTTTGGAGCTATTTTTGGAAGATAGGAAATTGTTTTTCTTGCTGGTTCTTCAGGATTTATACTTGGTTTGCCAAGGTAATTATCTTGGGACTCTTTTATGATCGTTTTTACAAAGTTCTACGGGCGTTTCGTCAAGTTAGGGTCATATGGCAAATCTGCCGATTTAAACTCATTTATGAACTGTTTATATGTGCGTATAAGCTGCATATATATAGTGGTTTCAAAGCTTAGGACGTAAGGAATAACTTTTATGAAGGAACTATAGGCATTCGGACGTTCGTTGGAGAGGTATGTTAAGGCTAAGCTTTGTCCTTCCTTTTAGCACGAATTTTGGGAAATTCCTAAGACGCTAAATGTGATATTTTACTATTCTGTTGCTAGAAAGACCTTCTGTGATAGGCATTGGTATCATAGCTGAAGTATTTTCATGATGCTATTAGGTTGATATTCCACTCGTTAGGTTAAAAAGGGTATTCGACATCTATATATGTCATTTTGTCGGCTTTCTTAAATATATGTACATATATATGACTTCTTATTCGTCTTTGGGTTGTGTGACTTAAAAATAAAGGCATTTAGTATTTGCGATCAGTCCTTCTTCCTTGTTAAAGTGTATTTTAAAATCTCTAAAGTGTCACATCGATTTCAAAATTCTTAAATATAATTTTTATATTTAAACTACTAAAATATTTGATTTTTTTTGAAATACTTTCTTTTACTAATTATCCAGAAATCAGGTATAAGGACTAAGTGAAGCACCTTAAGCTTTTTATGAACATATTCAGAGTTAAGTTATCTTTCTAAAAGTCGAGTTAAGTTTTCAAACTTATTAAAAAAGATATGAGGTTCCACGAGACATTTGTATGCGATAAGAAGGTGATTATGAGATTATGAGAATAAGAGTACCAATGAGCCAAGGTTGGCTAAGTTCTTGTTATCGCCTATTATGTGCATTCAAAGTTCATATCATACATGACATATTATGCATGGTCTTCGAGCTATAATCGGAGGTAAGGGGCCTATTTTCCCGAAAGACTATATATATTGTACAGATGGCCACAGGTTGGCAATATGATACCGGTTAGCTACTGGGAGAGACCGCCATTGCTAGTATTTGGTTGGGTATGTCATACATTTACATCAATATATATGTATTCACGACATACGATTACACGAGCATACCATGCATATTTTATTACTATGAGGTCGGATGTCGGCCATGGAGGCTATCAGAGTTTCAGTGTCAGGGGTATCTTTATTACCTTTTGACATCAGCTATGTATGATTCTACTTTCTGCCTTACATACCAGTACATTTTTATTCGTACTGATGTTCCGTTGCCTGGGGACACTGCATTTTTGTTTCGTGCGTGCAGGTCCAAGTAGGGATTCTGATCGACCCCTCTGCTAGGATTTCGGGGTTCAGCTGTGAGTTGGTAAGCTCCACCTCTTCCTGGAGCTTTCATAGGATGGTTACTTTTGTTGTACAGTTTGGGTATAGTTGGGGCCTTATCCCGACAGTGCTTATGACACTCTTAGAGGCTATTGTGGACACAATATTCTGGGTTTCTTTTTGCTGCTTTCAATCTCCAGCCCATAGGCTTGGCATGCATGTATATATAGGTGTGTAGGCATGTATGTCTTCAGTCGCGGCCTCGTCAGCCAGCTAGTATTTTATTATTTTGGCTTGTCTACCTATGTTTATATGGCTTATTGTTATTCATGTCATAACCTTACGGTCCAGGCTTAGTATTTCAGATGTTGTGCTGCCCGATCTGTTGGGCCCCCAGTCTAGTTAGCTAGTATGTTTAGTGGCTAACTCAATCGAATACAGTATCGAGTGCCGTTTGTGCCTCCCCTAGTTTGGGGCGTGACACTTCCGTACCGGGCTAGGAGATCGTAATGCAGACTTAGGGTGAGCTGCACTTCATGGATCTATTTCGTAGTTTCGACTTTCGAGTACCTATTCATTTTATGTATTTCTGTCAATTGTATTTCAGACAGCTTGACCAATATACAGACTTGATTTCCTTTCCGTAGTTAGCTCGTGCACTTGTACCACCTTGTCTTGGTGGCGTCTCGTATTGTTCGTGTTTAGGATTTGCTTGTGGTGTTATCAAATATCACTATTTTCAGACTATTTCCATCTTTTATTGCTATATATCTTTGTAAAATAACAAAAATGAACTTTATTTATTATCTTCAGGTTAGCTTGCTTAGCAAGTTCGGCTAGGCACCATCATGGCCTTGAGGAGGGATTTTGATTCGTGACAACTTGGTATCAGAGCCCTAGGTTGTGTAGGTCTCATGAGTAACGAGCAAGTCTAGTAGAGTCTTGTGGATCGGTACAAAGACATCTATATTTATCTCTGAGAGGCTACAGGATGTTAGGAAACTACACTTCTTTCATTCTTTATCGTGCGACTTATTGATTCGAAGTTTGAATCATTGTCTTTTATACTCTATCACTGATGGTGAGAACACGTTCATTGGGAGAAGTTGGTCAGGAACAAGCCCCTCAAGCTAGGGCAGTGCGAGGTCGTGATCGAGGAAGAGGCAGGGCCCGTGCTGCAGTCACTACCCCTGCTAGGGCAGCCGTCGTGGAGCCATTAGTAGCCCCGATGGAGGAGCATGCTTTCGATTAGGGTGAGCCAGTTGGACCAGCTCAGGTCTCAGAGGGGTTTATTGCTACCGCGGTACTTCAGGATGCCCTTGTTTGGTTGGTTGGTCTTGTGGAAGGTCTAGTAAAAATCATAGTACTTTATGTGGCACCGACTACTTCGTAGGTCAGGGGAGGGGCATAGACTCTCGCTACTCACACTCCTGAGCAGGTTGCGGCTGGTTATCAAACCCCATGGGTGGTACAAGTTGGGGGACATCCTCCCGTAGCTGCTGTTAGGCTGGTAGTGAAGGCTGCTATGTTTGAGGAGGAGTAGAAGAAGTTTGATAAGTTTAGGAAGATGGGTCCTCCATGTTATGATGGTGATCCTTTAGCATATGAATATGATTTCTTAGATGGTTGTCAGGAGATTCTACGGAATCTTGGTTTGGTGGAGTCCAATAGGATTGTATTAACTACCTTTCAGCTTCAGGGGCTAGCCAAGAGATGGTGGCAGTCATATGAGTGTAGCAGGCCTGCTGTTCACTTCCACTTATCACTGACCCTGCACCTCCTTCCTCTACGTCAGTTCTCACATCTCTTCTTAGAGAAGTTTATTCCACTCACATAGAGGGAGGAGGTGCATGGTCAGTGACAAGTGGGGATTTTGACTACTTATAGCACCTTTTTGCTTTTGTTCTAGTCTGAAAATATTGATTTATGTTCCCAAAACTAATGAAAGTGTGCAAATTGTAGGATTGTTGGAAGTTCGGTCTCCCATGATGAAATCCAACTCAAAAAGGAGTCTTTTAAATCACAAGGCAATAAAGGGCGCAGAATCAAAGAAGTGTGGTCCGCAGAAGGATTTATGTGGCTGCAAACAAAAGTTTGGACCGCAGAATTCCATTGCGGCCATAGGCCAAATGAAAGAACCCAGCAGGATTGTTGGCCAATATGCGGACCGCACATGAATTATGCGGCCGTAGAACAGGGTTTGCACTGACAAATGATTCAAAGTTCAGAGAGTGTGCAATAGACCATGTCCTGAAGCCTTGCTGAAGTGCGGACCGCACAAGAATTGTGCGGCTGCAGAAGATGCTTCGTAGTTGCAAACCAGAAATGTGCGGCTGCAGAATCCAAGCTCCTGCCAACTGAAGATATCTGCGGGCCGCACATGGAATTGTGCGGCCGCAAAACCTCCTGAGGGGCATTTTTGTCAGCGAATTTTGGGCCACTATAAATAGACGAGTTTCACATTTTTAGGTCAAGTTTCGATGTTTGAGCTACTGTAGCCGTTACATTTTGCCATTTTAGGAAGTTTATGATTATTTTAGTGTTTAAACATTTTATTTTATCATTTTAATTTTTGATTATGAGTTTAATTAGCATTTCTTCTTTATTTTCTTTAATTCCCACTATGAGTTGCCAGATTTTTACTAGGGTTGTAACCCAATTTTAGAATTAATGGTTGCAAACATTGATTCATGCCTTTTTGACTTATTCTCTACTTGATAAAAAGATACCTAGTCTAGGATAACTTGGCTAAAAAGGAGTTGGGCTAATTGAGGGTTTGAATAGCCTAATTAAAGGGTTTAAACTAGAGATAGTGAGAACCCGACTTGAGCTCATATAAACTATTTTGTTTGATACCCATTTGAACATGAGAAAGCCAAACTGGGCAAAATCACTCTTTGACCGAGAGTATTGAGTGGGTAACGTAGAGTTGAAAGATATAATACACCCCAATCAAAAAAATAAGTATTAATGTATTTAACCCATTAGCTGAATACCTAGGTCACGATCACATTCCTAAGCTTTTTAACTATTTGGTAAAACACCAAAAACAATCATTCTTTTCTTAGCTTACAATTGCTAGAGTAAAAGTAGAAGTAGAAATCAAAACCTTTTGTGGAAGTACAAATTTAGTTAATCCATTAGCTTTCGTCAAATGTATACTCCTAACACCGCTAGTAACTCCTTGTGGAAATCGACCCCGACTCTTTTTTGGTACTATTCTTCCAACGACCGTTTCCACTCACTATTAAGTGCGGATTGGACGTGGATCAATTTTTGGCGCCGTTGCCGGGGAGCTAAAATGGTGTTAGCTATATTTTTTTTTATTTTTTTTTGCCTAAGGGCTAATATATAAATAAAATCCCAAAAATGGGTCCAATGCTTACAAGATGTCCAAACCAAAAACCAAAATAGAAGTTGCATGAAGCCACTAGCTATTAAAAAAGATAGAAAAGATAAAATCTAATTAACTAACTATTACAACAAGATAAGTTGAATGCTTCCTTCTCCTATTAGTGTATATGAATCCAATTGTCATTGGCAAATACCAAGCAGCACCTATCAAGCTCTCACCAGGCGCCAGGGTATATTGTCCATAGTCTAAAATGAATTCCAAACATCTCCACCGCAGAGTTGAAGTCCGCATCGTCCTCCAAGTGTCGCTAGTATATGATCTCCATATGCAGTGGATTGATTTTGTTCAAGTATTAATCATGTGCTCACTCATCAAGATTAATGTGTAGAAGAGGAAGCCAGGCAAAAGCCAGGATTGAGCTGGCTTTAGGCAGGCTTTACAAGGTAAAGACCAGGCATGCGCTGGCTTTAGGCAGGCTTTGCAAGGCAAAAGCCAGGCATGAGCTGGCTTTAGTCAGGCTTTGCAGGCCAAAGGCCAGGCGTGAGCTAGCTTTGGGCAGGCTTTACAAGGCAAATACCAGGCATGAGCTGGCTTTAGCCAGGCTTTACAAGGAAAATGCCAGGCATGAGCTGGCTTTAGCCAGGCTTTACAAGGCAAAAGCCAGGCATGAGCTGGCTTTAGGCTGGCTTTACAAGGCAAAAGCCAGGAATGATCTGGCTTTAAGAAGACTTTGCAAGGCAAAGGCCAGCCTGTGCCTTTTTGTGATCTTGTAAGCACAGATCCTTCCCTACTAGAACCTTTAATGTAGACATCATTCAAAACATTGCTAAACCATCCTCAGATTGAGCTTGAAAGCATGCTAATACCACTGAGAAATGATTCAACAATCTCCAAAAATACCATATGATGGGTTCAGCATCTTCCTTAGCATTTGGACATATCAGTTTCAGAGTCCAATATTGTGAAGCCATCAGTCTGGGGTTCTTCTCTTTGCTATCCTAATCCTAAGGTTAGGTGATTGAGATTTGTCTAGATTGATCAACCTCCTCCCTGCACTAGGCAGTTCAGAGAATGAATGAAACTCAGATGTACCTGCAAAAGAGAACACAATGTTAGCTATAAAATTCGCCACTGAATTGCCTTCTCTGAACACACGTTGAAAGATCACATTGAAGTTTTCCTTCATCTCTATAATTTTCTTCACATCCTGTGCAATTACCCAAGGAGGATCCCACTCCCCTTCTATCGCCTTCTTCATCACCAATGAATCCGTCTCCAGTATGAGAGGGTGAAAATCATGCTCCACACAATATTCCAATCCTTGAAGAATAGCCTTAGCTTCAGCCACCACATTAGTTGTAACTCCCAGGTCTACTGACCTAGCATACACCACATCACCTTCATCATCCCTCACATAAAAGCCTAGGGAGCTAGGTCCAGGATTGCCCTTTAATGCTCCATCAGTATTACATTTGTACCAACCATGACAAGGAAGCTGCCATGTTACTCTTGTAGTGATCAATATAGGTTTATATCCTTCAAAGTATTGAATTATGTCTGGCCATAACAATGGAATATTAGGGATCCAAGCATACCTCACCCTTCCCAGTTGATGCAATGTCCTATTTATCTCATGAATCACCCTATTTGTGGACATTGAACCACCATGTTTGCCTGCATTTCTTCTCTTCCACAGTTCCCAAGTGATGATAGCTGGTACTGCTTGAAATAGTGGCTTTAATTTCGGACAACACTGAGCATACCACCAATGCCTTATAATCTGCTTCAATTGAATCAATTGCACAGAAATTCCATCAACCCCCATGAACAATTTCCATACCTTAGAGGCAGTAGGATTTGTGACAAATATATGCTCAATGGATTCCTCTTGGGGCTGCTGACAACACCAACACCTAGACATCACCATTTGCCCTTGACTCCTCCACATGTCATCGGTGGCTATTTTCTGCCTCCACAATCTCCAGAAGAAGAAGGATATCTTGAATGGCAAACCTTTAATCCATATTAACTTGAATTCCTGATTAGGATCTGCCATATGCCTTAGTATTTGCCAAGCACTACTAACACTGAACTTGCCTGAAGGAGTTGGCATCCAGTATGGCTTATCCCAATATCCCTCACTGCCTTCATAGTGCACATTTAGCCTTATATGTTCTGCAATTTCCTCATTGAAAGTTTGATCTAGCAGCTGATCATCCCATGTTTCCCCTTGCCGTAGTTCTGCCACCTCCTAAAGACCTTCATTGATTGGAAAGTCTTCAGGCAATACATGATAAAGTGCACCCAATCCAGTCCAATTTTCATGCCAAATATTAGTTGTTCCACTCTTCAATTCCCATATGATCTCATATTTTACTTCTTCCCTACCATTCAGCATTTGTCTCCAAACATGAGACCCTCCCCTAAAATGCACCACAGTTGGTGGCTCCTTCTTGCAATACTTATTCCACATGAAATTAGACCACAAAGATTTTGTGGTCCTAAACCTCCACCATAGTTTAGCAAACAGTGCCCTTGAGACATCATTTAAGGACCTAAAACCTATCCCCCTTCCTCTTTAGGAAGGCAAAGATTTTTCCATGAAGCCCAGTGTCTGTTTCTCCCTTCTTCCTTTGTGCTCCAAAAGAACCTAGCAAAAGTCTTATGTAGATGCCCCAGGATGTTGTTTGGTGGATCAAGGACTGATAACATGTGAACTGGCATACTTTGCAACACACTAGAGATGAGTGTTGCCTTTCCTCCAAATGACAACAGTTTTTCTTTCCATGAATGCAATTTAGCCTTCACCTTCTTGATAAGCTCCTTATAATAGTCCTTCCTCCTTCTAGTGTAAAAAATAGGACACCCTAGATATGTGAAGGGGAATTTACCTCTTGCAAATCCTGTAATAGCTCCAACTGCCTGAAATAATCCATTAGCAACCTTTGAATACATGTAGTATGAACTCTTATCTTTGTTGATCATCTGACCTGATATCTTCTCATAGTTCCCCAACACTGCCATAATCTTGCTCAAAGAGGGAGGATGAGCAGATGCAAAGATTATCGTATCATTAGCATACGCCAAATGGTTTAAAGAATCAGACCACTTAGGCATTCCAAATCCCACAAATGACTTGTCTTCAAAAATCTTATTCAAAGACCTGGAAAGTACTTCAGCTGACAGAATGAACAATGCTGGAGATAGGGGATCCCCTTGTTTCACACCCCTTGTCGACTTAAAGAACCTTGAGGACTGCCCATTCACCAATACGGAATACCAGTTATTTGACATCAAGTTCCACACCATGTTAATGAAGTGTTCAGAAAATCACATCTTCCTTAGCACATGTAATAAGTACTTCCATGAGACCCTATCATAGGCCTTAGCCATATCAAGCTTGATCACCACATTAGCTGGCTTTCCCCTTAACCTTATGTTAGTGACAATTTCTTGAGTTAATAAGATGTTCTCAAATATACTCCTACCCTTTACAAATCCGGATTGATTAGGAGCTATTAGAGATGGCAAAAAAATCTCCAATCTATCATGTAACACCCTAGAAAAAACCTTGTTAATGAAGTTGCTCAAACTAATAGGTCTTAAGTCAGAGAAGGTCTCGACTCTAGGTTTCTTGGGCAGCAACACTAGATTGGTGTGAGTGATGGATTTAGGCAATGCAGCTCCTCCATAGAAGTGTAGCACCATGTTGTGTATATCAGCACCAATAACATCCCAGCATGTTTGATAAAACAAGCCAGTGAATCCATCAGGGCCACTAGCACTCTCCCCACTAAGCTAAAAAACTGTTGCCCTTACTTCTTCAATTGTTGGCAATCTGCTAAGTTCCAAATTGTGATCCATAGTGACCATTGAAGGTACATTATTGAGCAAGGGAAATTCAGAAGCATCACCTTCATTTATGAACTGTTTTTGATAGAAGTCCACTGCAGCTGTAGCCAATTGCTCCTGGTCTTCAATCCATACCTCACTGCCACTTTTGATCCTCTTCAGTTGCAATTTCTTTCTTTTGCCATTGACATGGTTGTGAAAGAAACTTGTATTCCTATCTCCTTCAGCAAACCAATTCATCCCAGCTTTTTGCTTCCAATACTGCTCCTCAATATTCAAGTATTTCTTCAATTCAGATTGAGCCTTTTGAAGCACAATCCTATTCTCATTTGTAGGCTCTTCTTCAAACAACATCTCCTTCACCCTAACAATGTCCTCCAAAATAGCCAGTTGCTTGAAGATATCACCAAATGTTTCGCTATTCCATTTTGAGAGTGCTGCCTTCACCCTCTTGATTTTCTGCTTGAACATCAGAAACAGATCCCCTATGAAATCAGCTTCCCAATTCTGCCTCACCACATCTATAAATGTAGCATGCTTTGTCCAAAAGTTCAAGAATCTGAAAGGCTTGACAAACTTGGTTGTCTGCACCCATATGTCATTAGCAATGGTGCATGATCTGATCCAGTTCTGATTAGATGCTCAACTTTAATAATTGACAACATGTTCTGAAATGGCAAATTCACAAAGATCCTAGCCAATCTCTTGAATATACACTCAGCATTGGATCTCCCATTCCACCATGTGAATGGACTTCCTTTGTAGCCTTGCTCAAACAAACCACAAGAGTTTACACAAAATGCAAAATCCTCATATTCAGGAGGGTGTACTGGAAGTCCCCCAATTTTCTCATCTTCATGCAATAACACATTGAAATCCCCTCCTACCAACCATGGTAATTCCATATCACTTGCTAAATAATACAAGTGATCCCATAACTCCAACCTCTCAATTGCTGAACATTTTGCATAAACAAATGTCATCATCATGTGCTGCCCAGGTCATGGTGAAACACTCTCACAGTCACCTGTTGCTCAGTATCCTCCACTAATTCCCATTCCACAACTGCATCGAAGAACAACCATATTTGCCCATTAATATTTGTATAAGCAGTCTCCATATTCAACCTCCTTTTATATCTCTCAATGCGTCCCTTCTTTTGAAAAGGCTCCATCAATACAACTATACAAAAATTATGCTCCCTATTCATATTGATCACCCTAGGAAAGGCCTGTTGTGTATTCACAGACCTTATGTTCCATATTAATGTTTTGATCATCATCTAGATAGAGAAGCTGCCCTCCTGGGCATTATTCTTGAAGGTTGTGGTGGATCTTTACTCTGATTCTTCTTAGTTTTTTTACCTCCTTTAGCACTAGTTGTGGGTGATAAATCCCCTTCCCTAGCCACTTGTTTGAAGTTTTCGGCAGTTGATTCATCATCTCCTTCATCTTCCATTAGATTTTGTCTCAATAAGTCTTCATCAATTGGTGTCACATTGTGTGTAACTAAATCATGTAAATGTTGTATAAGAGTCTTAGTTAGAACATTAAGATGTAGTTGCATGGTTTGATCAGTGCCAGATTCCATAGGCACTTCCTCTATTTCCCCGGATGCTCTTGGAACAATTGCCCGCTCATCAGCCTGTTCATACTCCTTGAATTGTAGCTCATGGACATACGCCGGAACACCATCTACATAGGCCAAAATTTCTCCAGTGGCTCGAAGGTTGGGGTTTACTGTAGCTTCCTCATCAGGTGAACCTGGCTTTAGGCCTGGCGTCGCCAGCCTATCACCAGGTGAGCCTAGCTTTAGGCCTGGCGTCGCTAGCCTATCGCCGGGTGAGCTTGGCTTTAGGCCTGGCGTCGCCAGCCTATCGCCGGGTGAGCTTGGATTGTTGTCCTTCTTCACCTTGTCTTCTATTGTCTTTGTTTTGCCCAGCTGATCATTCTCAACCTCAACTGCATCGCTCCATAAGACCTTTGTAGAGTTTACCTCATCAAGATCTTCCATCCGCCCAGAATCTTTAAAAGTTTGAGATGTAATCGCATGACAAGATTGGTTTGTGGTCACATTGAGTTGTTTTAGATCCTCTTTGCTAGTCCCAAACCTTCTATGAACCCAGTCGATTGTGGACTGAATCCCAGAAGGAGTAGGACCATCTTTAGAACTAAAGACTGGTTTTTCCCCCACCAAAACCAGTTGGTTATTCTCGTTTATATCACTTTGTTCCTCCTCTAATATTGCAAATTTATTCCTTGTTTGAACCTTGTTTGTCTGATCTTCTTTGACCTCCATCAGTGCAAAGTTATTGTGCACCTGCTGTACACCAGCATTCACTGGCATGATTTCATTGCCAGTTTGCTCTTGTACCTGGGTTTTTTTATTTTTGTTGGTTCCCCGATTATCCCGAACTTCCTTCCACTGTGCACCTACGTTCCCGACTACTTTTCCACTCGTGAGAATCATTAAAGGGGTAATGTGATTTTTGGTTTTTCCTTGTTCATCAGCAGCAGAATTCCAGTTGTTCAACTCAACAAGATCATTCCTTTTCTTGCTGCTTCGATTCTCAATAAGCTCGGGGTGCAAATACCAACATTCAATTTCATCATGTCCTTGTAGTTTACACTCCTTATAATATTTTGGTAGCATGTCATACTGAATTCTCACCCATTCTGTTCGAACACCACCAGAAGCTTCATCATCAATATCCAATCACACCTTTTTAGGTAGTTCGGCCAACAAATTGACAAGAACTTTTACTCTTGCGCAACTCAGCTTAGTTTTGTTTGTAGTTGTCGCGTCAAGACACACTGGCCTTCCCACAGCTATAGCCAAAGAAAACAGAGTTTCCTTTACAAAAAAGGTAGGCAGCAGTCCAGGAAAAGAAACTTACGCCATCGCCATCGGAGTTTCTTCACCCGCCTTAAATTTTGCATTGTAGATAAGAGTACGCAATTGGTATTCGTACCCATCTTTGGCTTTGATATAGTACGTACTCTTCGATGTGAAATCAAGGAAATCTTGCCATAGAGTTAATCTAATTAACACATGACGATCTCTAAGGAATCCGATATTAGACTCACCTTTGATGCCACATTGAGTTGGAATTATTCGGCGAAGCTCATGAATCTCCGAAGAACCATATGACAGCTTTCCAACGACAGCATATTGGAGGCCTTCAATCACGTTCATTCTATCTACTTCTGCCTCTGTGAATTTAACCACTGGTTGGCCATTCAAATACACTGGTCATCGCAGTGGAATGGGTTGAATTGAAGGTGCAGCAGTAGCCAACGCTGGAGGATGTAAAGAATTTGGTTTCAAAATCTTCGAGTAATCTAGATGAGCTGGGTTGGAGTTAGTTGTTGTATGTTGTTGTGCAACGCTGGGGGAGGGCAGACCAGCCGGAAAAGCTGGTTGGTCGCTGGCCATTGTGGCCATTGAAGCCTAAAGCTCCAGCTTGTCACTGTTCACTGCTACAGTGACGGCGGAAATTTGAGAGAAAAGATTCTAGAGAGAGAATTTTTTAGGGCAAAAATAAATGTTAGCTATATATTTGGTTTGTTTTTGGAATATTTTTTTTTCCTTCCATGTTACTAACTTGTGTGAGAAATTTTAGGTACAACCATGGAAACAAATAATGATCTCGGAAATGTGTCTTTGGGGGATGTGGACAGCGAGTATAAGCAAGTCGAGGAGGTACCTCTTAAACCTCAAGCCAATCGAAGAGGCCGGGTGCCTCATGACAATGTGCCCGCTCCACCCCCCACCTCCACCATGAGCGGCTCCACACTGGATATTGCCAAACTAAGGTTATGCTAGTGCAATAGTCCCTCCCCATATTAGGGCGGGCAACTTCCAAATAACCAATGCGATTCTCACTTTACTTGAGCAACGGGGATTCTTCACCGGTGCACTAACACAAAATGCTTATAAAAATTTGAAAGGGTTTGTGGACACTTGTTGGGGAGCAAGCAAACAAATATCTCTGAGGATGTATTGAGGCTAAGGATTTTTCCCTTCTCTCTACGGGAGAAAGCTTTAAATTGGTTAGAATGATTGCCGAACCATTCAATTTACACTTGGGATAAGTTAGCGAAAAAGTTCATTGCTAAGTTCTTTTCTCCCGGACACATGGCTACACTTCGAGATAAGATTTTGGCATTCAAGCAAGAGCCGGATGAACCACTACATGAGATATGGGAGCGCTATAGAATAATGGTTAAGGAATGTCCGAACAATTATATGATGGAAAACATGATTCAACAAATCTGCTATCGTGTGATTAACACAACCAACCAATGTGTAGTGAATCAACTAGCCGGTGGGAACTTTATGACTACGCCTTATGCGGAGGCGTGTGAGATTTTGGATGAGATGGCGGAAACGTCATCAACTTGGCAATCCCGGGCCAATGTTCCTCAAGGTGACCCGAATATGATCCACCTTCACTAAGAATTGCAAGACCATAAGCAAGCCATTGCCGAATTGACAACCATCATGACTCAACTAGTAAAGGCCCAACTAAATCAAGTACAAGCTCCTAAGCAAGTCAATGCTATGGAAGAAGTGAACATGATGGTGAATAAGAGAAGGACCAAGGATCCCAAGTGCAAAATTGAGTGGAGAACTATGTGCAAGAATATGGTTGTTTTGGGCAAGATGATTCCTATAATGAACAAGAAGAAGAAGTGCAATATATGAACAATTTTCAAGGGCAAAGAAACAATTTCCAAGGCCCAAGCCAATAACAATGGCGACCTCAAAATAATCAAGGCAATTGGAATTCTAACAATGAAGGAAATCGGAGTGGAGGCAACTATCACGCCCCAAACTCGGGGAGCGCGACCGGTGCTCAACTGAGTGAACCCGATCGAGCAA
Source organism: Nicotiana tomentosiformis (assembly GCF_000390325.3). Classification (NCBI taxonomy): domain Eukaryota; kingdom Viridiplantae; phylum Streptophyta; class Magnoliopsida; order Solanales; family Solanaceae; genus Nicotiana; species Nicotiana tomentosiformis. Next base: position 43,896,487 of record NC_090821.1, on the reverse strand, counting down.
GCCTGTTAGACACTTTCTACCCTACTCACCCATGATCAAGAGAAGGCATGATTTCATTAATTATACAGTAGGAAGATCATATACATACAATAACAAAACCTTTCTATTAGTTTCTTCATCTTTAATATCTCAAAATACACACCTTTTTATAGTTTAAAGTGGAACAAGAGATCAAAACACAACATAATCTGTTTAACTTTTCTAGCACCCATGTACAACCCACATAACGTCTACGGAGCCTCTAAAGATATAAAAGAGTGTAAAGAAGGTGCCGGCAACAAGGCCCCGGCTATACCTCAAAAAGTACAACAATATAAACAAAAGATATATTACATAACCACGGAATGAAATAGGGATCACCGAGTCCGCTGAGAAGAGGATGCAACACCTATCTGTGATCAACACTATCTGCTATGGAACCATATGCATGCATTGAAAGATACAGCGCCCCCGGCAAAAGGGACATTAGTACTGTCGAATAGTACTAGTATGAAAACTAAATACCATCTCAATAAAATGAATGGTAACACAAGGGAAACAGTCAAGAAGCAATATGAACTGTAAGTAACGCTAAAACGTCAAGTGAAAGATCACTTAGATTTCCAAGTCAATTGCCACCAATATACCACAGTCCACAATACCACCGTGTTCTTACACAGAGTCCGATCTCGGACCGATTGGCTAAGTCATCTCATTCGAGACATCAACCATTTCAGTCGATCATCTTACTTCATATTTCTTTCCCATCTTTTCAGCACATTGACACAAGTGGCTTTAATTATAAAGTCGTTCTTGGCACTTGGCCTTATTTCATAATTCGAGTTCTTTTCCACAATCCAACATTATTATTATCATCAATAACAACACGGTTTTCATTCAAGATTCTTGATTTCACATGTGAGCAATTTAGAATTCAAGGCACATAGAAGCTTTTCACACAATTTGACATAACAGTCTTTAATCGAATTTGACTTGAAGTCTAGGCATAGTATCACATATTCTAAGTCTTGAACATTTCCTCAGATGACGAGATAACATGATGAAAGTATGGGAATACATATTACACATAAATTTTCAAAGCAAGCACATTCGGGATAGCAATTTCTAGGATGTTCAATTTGGGACTAACGTCGATTGCATGAATACCGTGGGTTTCAATTCTAAGAAGAAGGGGTTTAGCCAACATACCTCAATTGAGCCTCTTAAAACTCTAAGATGTTCCAGAATATTAGAAATTTCAATCTATTTTGGCAATATAGCAAAATTGAACCCAAAATTAAGAAAACGATCATAATTCTAGCTCACTTGAGCATTCTATCAAACACTATGTGTGTATTAAGGTTTCATGGCCCTTTTTATGAAAGACTCCACCAACCCACACCCCATTCTTTTCTATCTTTAACTCACAACCTCCCCACATGCCTTAGGAACACATGCATGCAAGGTAAGCACTCACATCCCCATTAATTACCTTGATAATGGCCCATTCTAGTTACATTATGAAGTTAAGAGTTTGGGGTGGTAGAATCTTACCTCTTAGGAAGAAGACCTAGGTGCCTCTCTTGATAATCTTCAAGGTTTTAAGTGATAATTGAAGAGAAGTTTAATGAAGATCACTTGCTCCTTCTAGGACCCTCTGTCTCACTATAACAATATCAGAAAATAAGTTCAAAATGGTCCAAGGTAGGTATTTTAACGGAATAGGGTCGGGTTTAAAAATCCCAAAAAAAAGCCTCGGAACAGGTTTTGCGGTCGCATATGCGACCGCATGATGATTATGCGGTCCGCAAAATGATCGCGAAATTGGGTACCAAAACTGGAAAGAAACTGACCAGGTCTGCGGTCAATATGCGGCCCGCAGACCTATTCTGCGGTCGCATAATGCACCGCAGAACCTCCCTCTGAAAAATCCCAAAGCGGGATATGCGACTAGAGTGCGGCCCGCGAAGTGGTTATGCGGTCGCATAATGGCCGCGAAATTTGACATCAAAATGACCCGGAAAACTGACCCACTCTGCGACTATTCTGCGGTTGCAGAATAGGCCGCAGAAATGCCTACTTCTGCCAAACATTTTCTTCAACTCCCCATCGCACTGTTCAATCAAAAAAGTCCAAACTGCGACGAGCTTGCTCGCCGCAAAAAATTGCTACTATTATTAACCTCTACGCCTACTTCGGCATCACGAAATCCGGGTTTTTTGGAAAACATTTACGGGGCCTTACAGCAACAATCAAGAGAATTGGCATAACAACAAAAATCAAGGAAATTGGAGTGGAAACAACCAAGGAAATTCGGGAGGTAACAATCAAGGCTGATGGAACAACAATCAAGGCGGATAGAATAACAATCAAGGCAACCGTGGGTCAGATTTTCAAAGGCCCCCAATGTACTAACAACCAAGCAACCCATCTCCTTATCCTTACCATGGTTCGAGTTCTTCAAATAATGAGATGGGGCATACTGAAAATATGTTCAAGCAAATAATGGGAAAAAATGTTGATTCGGATGTCCAACTTGCTTCATACAACACATCAATCTGCAAGTAGAAGTTCAAATGGGGAAAATCTCTCAAGCTCTAAATTATTGCCCTAAGGGGGCACTACCAAGTGACATGGTGGTAAACCCAAAGGGTGGTAACAACACGGGACATGCCATGGCGGTTATCACAAGAAGTGGAAGAGGCAGGAATGCACCCACCTCAAGTGGAAGGCAACTTTTTGATGATGATCAAGTGATGCAAGAAGAAGAGATCACGAACAATGTGGTACAACCTAATGATGAAGTTCGGATTGACATTGATGATAGTGTGGAAGAGACTCAAGAGGAGTAGGGAACACATTAATGACATACTAGAGCCGGTACTGCAAAAGGCTAAGGCACCATTGCCTAAGCCTCCACCTCCATACCCTCAAATACTTGCCAAGAAAAATGGTGAGAATCAATTCAAGAAGTTTATTCAAATGATGAAGAGTCTCTCAATCAATGTGCCATTAGTTGAAGCTTTAGAACAAATGCCTGCTTATACAAAATTTATGAAGGATCTTGTAACAAAGAAGCGGTCAATGAATTTTGGGACCATCAAAATCACTCATCAAGTGAGTGAAATTGTGCATTCAATGGCTCCTAAGTTGGAGGATCCCGGTGCTTTCACGATTCCTTGTATAATTGGAAGTGCTGAGTTTGCTAAAGCTCTTTGTGATCTTGGGACAAGTATTAATTTGATGCCCTATTCGGTTTTCAAAACTTTGGGAATTGTGCAACCAAGACCCACCTCTATGAGATTACAAATGGCCGATCGTACTATGAAGAGGCCCTTGGGAGTGATTGAAGATATCTTGGTTCGTGTTGATAAATTTATTTTTCTGGCGGATTTTGTCATTCTAGATTGTGAGGTTAATTATGAAATGTTGATTATTCTTGAGAGACCTTTCCTTGCTACGGGAAAGGCTCTTTATGATGTTGAAGCCGAAGAATATACCTTCAGGGTTGGTGATGAAAAAGTGGTATTCCATGTGTGTAAGTCCATGCAGCAACCAAATAGCAATGAGGTATGTTCTTTTGTACACTTGGTGACCGATGTTATTGTTGATGAAACAAGTGCTACAATCAATGTTGGTGATATATTGGAGTCCGTCTTGCTCAACTTTGATGATGACGAGATGGATGGCTTCATGGAATATGTGAACTCTTTGTAAGGAATGGGGTTGTACAACTATGCACCCCGGAAATTGTCCTTGGATCTTGAAAATAGGACAACTCCTCCTACAAAGCCTTATATTGAAGAGCCTCTTAGCTTGGATTTGAAGCCATTGACTCCACATCTTCGGCATGAATTTCTTGATCCTTGTTCTACTTTACTGGTTATTCTTTCCTCTTATTTGACTAACGTGCATGTAGATTCCACATTGGCGGTGCTACAAAAGAGGAAGAAAGCTACTGGGTGGACCTTGGCGGATAATCGGGGGATAAGCCCCACCTTTTGCATGCATAAGATCAAGTTGGAGGATGGCGCCAAATCATCCATTGAACATCAAAGGAGACTCAATAAGGCTATGTAAGAAGTTGTCAAAAAGGAGATTATCTAGTGGTTGGATGACAGGGTTGGCTACCCCATCTCCAATAGTTTGTGGACCTCTTTGGTTCAATGTGTACCAAAGAAGGGGGGCATAACGGTGGTCACCAATGACAAGAATGAATTGATTCCTACAAGAACGGTGACCAGTTAGAGAGTGTGTATGGACTATCGCAAGCTCAACAAAATCACAAGGAAGGATCACTTTCCACTTCCTTTCTTAGATCAAATGCTCGATAGATTTGCCGGCCGTACTTTCTATTGCTTTCTTGATGGTAATCGGGCTACAACCAAATTCTCATTGCTCCGAAAGATCAAGAGAAAATAACCTTTATATGTCCCTATGGCACTTTCGCTTTTAAGTGGATGCCATTTGGTTTGTGCAATGCACCGGCGACTTTTCAAAGGTGTATGATGTCTATTTTCATGGACATGGTGGAGGACTACCTAAAAGTTTTCATGGATGACTTCTCGGTGGTTGGAGATTTTTTTGATGATTGTCTTGAAAATTTGAACAAAGTGTTGGCTAGATGTGAAGAAACAAATTTGGTGCTCAATTTGGAGAAATGCCATTTCATGGTCGAGAAGGCATTATCCTTGGCCACAAAATCTTAAGGAATGGAATTAAAGTTGACAAGGCAAATATTGAGGTAATTTCTAAATTTCCACCTCCAACTTTGGTTAAGGGTGTGCGGAGTTTCTTAGGCCACACGGTTTTTTACCGGCGCTTCATCAAATATTTCTCTAAGGTGGTGAACCCGTTGTGCAAGCTTCTTGAGAAGGATGCTAAGTTTAACTTCAATGATGATTGCATGAGAGCTTTTGAATTGTTGAAACTCAAGTTGAGAACTACTCCCATCATCATCGCTCCAAATTGAAGTGTGCCTTTTGAACTCACGTGTGATGCAAGTGATGTAGCGGTTGGGACTGTTTTTGGGCAACGCATCAACAAGATTTTTCATCCAGTCTACTATGCTAGTAAGACCATGAATAGTGCTTAAGTCAACTATACCGTTACGGAGAAAAAGCTCCTTGCTATTGTGTTTGCAATTGAGAAGTTTCGCCTGTACTTGATGGGTGCAAAAGTCACTATCCATACGGATCATGCTGCGCTTTGTTATCTTATGAGAAAAAAGGACTCCAAAGCTCGGTTGATGAGATGGGTGCTCTTGTTACAAGAATTTGATATTGACATCCAAGATAGAAAAAGGTAGTGAAAACCAAGTGAAGGACCACTTGTCTCATTTGGAGGAGAAGGGGAGGCCACGTGATGGCCTTGAAATCAATGACTCCTTCACCGATGAGCAACTCTTGGCCATTTTAATGAAAGAGGTGCCATGGTTAGCGGATTTAGCAAATTTTCTTGTGTGTGGAATCATTCCGGATGAGTTCTCTTCAAGACAAAGGAAGAATCTCAAACGGGATTGTCAAGATTATTATTGGGATGAACCATACCTTTTTTGGATTTGTATGGATGGTTTGATTAGAAGATGTGTACCGAAAAAAGAGCAAGGTGAAATTCTTGGGGCTTGTCATGCTTCGCCATATGGTGGTCATCATGGTGGAGAAAGAACAGAGGCCAAAGTGCTTAGTTACGGTTTCTATTGGCCTACACTTTACAAAGATGCTAGTGAGTTAGTGAAAAGATGTGATGAATTTCAACGGGCCGGTGGAATCTCGAAGAAAAATGAAATGCCTCTCATAACCATTTTGAGATTGATATTTTTGATGTGTGGGGTATTGACTTCATAGGCCCTTTTGTGTGTTCTTGTGGAAACACCTACATTTTGGTCGCGGTGGATTATGTGTCCAAATGGTTTGAGGCTTTTTCTTTACCCAATAATGAGGCGAGAAGTGTGGTGGCTTCCTTGAAGAAGAATATTTTCACAAGGTTTGGTACTGCACGTGCAATTATATGCGATGGGGGGGTCACATTTTTTGCAACAAGACTTTCGACACTTTACTTAGCAAGTATGGTGTTACTCACAAAGTCACGACTACCCATCACCCACAAGCTAGTGGGCAAGTGGAAGACTCTAACCGGGAGATAAAGAGTATCTTGTCCAAAACGGTGAATGCTAATCGGACAGATTGGTCCAGGAAACTTGATGATGCATTGTGGGCTTATCGTACAGTTTACAAAATACCTATCGGAATGTTGCACATACCAGTTGGTGTTCGAGAAAGCTTGTCATCTTCCAGTGGAACTAGAGCACAAGGCCATGTGGGCTTTAAAGAAGTTGAATCTTGATTAGGATGTAGCTGCTAACTTGAGGGTTGCACATTTGAATGAATTGGATGAGTTCTGCTACCATGCTTATGCAAGTTCGTCCTTGTACAAAGAAAAGATGAAATATCTTCATGACAAATGCATTTGGAACAAAGAGTTCAAGGTGGGCGATCTTGTATTGTTGTTTAACTCAAGGTTGAGGATGTTTCTCGGGAAGCTAAAATCTAAATGGAGTGGTCCTTTTGAAGTTGTGGGTATGACACCTTTTGGTGCATTAAACTTGAAGAACAAAAACAATAAAGTATTCTGAGTCAATGGTCCCCGGGTTAAGCACTACTTGGGTAAGTTTGGAGATAGCCATGTAGTGGCGGTCATTCACTTCATTTGAAGGTTTTCTGCGTCGTGTCGCGGCATTAAATCAGGCGCTTCTTGGGAGGAAACCCATGTTTCTTTGCCTTTTCTTTTGTAGTTAGGTGTTATTTTTGTTCTAACTTAATTTGAGGTGTGCTACAGGGATGAGCGTGACTTACAAGAAAGGTGGACAAAAATATGGCTAAGTATTCAAAAAATGTGAGGACTGCACATTTCTATATGCCATAGCAGAAGAGCTTCACGGTCACACATTTTTGTTGCGCACCGCACATTTGAAATGTAAAAAATACCAACTCTCTGAAGTTTAAGCTTATCAGTGCGGAGGCCGATCTGCGACCACACGTGAAATCTGCGGCCGCACCTGAAAATGTGCGGACCGCAGATAGAGTTCTGAGATGAGGGCCCCAGGTGAAAGAGTGCGGACCTCACATGAAAATGTGCAGCCGCACTCACCCTTCTTCCCCTTCTCAAAAGGTTGGTATAAATAGAACTGTATGCTTCATTTTATACTTTTCCCTCTTTGAACAAAACATTGTTGCTCTGTTATTTTTTCTTGGAGATTTCAACTGTCCACACACAACCACCTCGATTAGTCACTCATTGCACTCACTCTATATAGTATGCTTCAATTTCATGTTAACTTTTTGTGTTCGTTTAATTGGTAGACTTTTTAGTTCCTTTTAGGCCATCTGTTATTAGAGTTCCATTGTGTGTATATATGGGGTAGATCTGAACTGGGTTAACTTGATACATGCTCTACGGGGACTAGGTTAGTGAAATTTCATGCTTTTACAATGTTACCATGCCTATTTGTGCAAGAAATTAAAATAAATATTTTGAAAAAAAAGTGTCTGCCTGTAATTGTCTGAACTCTGCGAACGCACTAAAATTATGTTGTCCGCAGATGTGGAATATTTTGAGCTTATAAGAGGTAGGAATCTGCGGCCGCACTTCAAATTGTGCGGACCGTAGATTTCATCTTGCGGCCGCAGAATAGGCTTTTCTCTGTCATCATAGAGCATGCACTTTGAGACTCTAATGTGCAGCCGTAAGTCAAGCTGTGCGAACTACAGAAATCCTCTTGTAGCTGCAGATTGACCATATCTCTATCATCAAAGTGGCCATATATTTAAGCCTCAGAAGTGAGGCCGCAATCACAAATGTGTGGACCGCACTTCCCTTCTGCAGCTACACAAATGAAATACGCGGACCGCGAGTCCTCATCTGCGGCCGCAGGTAAAATTGTGTAGACCGCATATCTCCTTTTCTGAATGCATGACTCAATTGTACAACCTCACTATGTCATATGGTTTCTCCTTTACTTACATGTCTCATGTATGTGTTTGAACATCGAATTGCAACTAACAATCTCCTTTGCTTGATACAGACAATGGTTCGATCAAGAGGACGAGGCAACACTTCAAAAGGGATAGGTGAATCTTCTCGGGGTCGAGGCAAAAGTGCCTTGACCCTTGGCTAGCCAAAGACGATAGGAAAGAAAGCGATACCCTGAGTCTAGCTCATATTTCCCGTCTAGGGAAGTGTCAGAGGACAACTCAGCTTCTGTTCAAGAGGAGCAGCCGGTGACATAGTTAAGGCCGCAGGGGACATACCAGCTCAGGGACGAGCCATTTTCATCTCACAGCACTTCCGACGGATCGGAGAGTTCTAGGCTTGCTTCTGAGCCATCGGCTATACCAGTCCCTGAGGCACATGTTACACATGATTGCCCCAATGATGGTAGAGGGGGAGATGCTACAGCTACAGGGCTTGAAAGATCAAAGAAGAAAGAGGTTTAGGAGGATCGCTTTGTCAGCCTGGCCGCCTTCACCAGTTTCTGTATGTGGTGGCTAGTGAGGTTGCTAACTTTTGACCGACAGTTTCTGTTGAAGGATTTGGAGAAGTACAACCCAGCTATATTGAGACTGTTCAGGGCATGAAAGGGGTGGATATGGTTCACCCAGAGGGTGGAGGATGCAAAAGAATATCTCATTCGTGAATTCTACGCCAATGTGGCTCATATTAAGAAAGGGACAAAGGTGACCAAAGTACGCAACCTCAAAGTGAGGTTTGATCATCATACATTAAACACGTACTTGGGCTTCGAGGATGTTGAGCCGACGGAGTATTTGGAGAAGTGCACACTGAAGGAGGAAGTCCGTCCTTGGCTAGCTGAGATTCTAGAAGCACCAGGCCCACCACCACCATGGATTGCCACTGGGGTTCCCATTCAGTGAAACACTTTGATATTTGAGGCAAAATGTTGGCAGAACTTTATTTGTAGCAGGTTGGATCCATGTCAGAACGAGACTCACCTTTATCTTGCTCGGGCAGTTCTTGTGGCTTCTATTATGGCCGGGTACCCAATCAATGTGTGCTCTATGATGTCAGCCAACATCTCATTGATAGCACCGCAGGATAGCTCGGCCTACCCTTATCCTAACACTATTATAGAATATCTCGCTGATAAAAGGTAGAGCCGAGGGACTTTGACACCAAGGTGAAGGCAAAGAAGCCTTTTGATTGGTATTCACTTATGGATGCGAACAACCCGAAGAAGAAAGACCAGCCTTCTACCACCACAGGCCAGTCTGATGAGCCAATAGTGGTAGCTTCTGAGGCAGTTGATTTTCCATCCACCGATGCTGAGCCTTCTACCAGTGCCATAGCTATGCCTCCGCCATGATCCACAGCTCCTACTACAACTCCTGCCACAGCTCTGAGGCCAATGCTCATGCCCACTGCCCTACTATCTGCGTTGTGAGTCTCCCAGACTTTGGCGAGTCTCAACAACTAGATCCAGATAGCTACTGCAAAGTTGTCTGACTTGTCTAGTATTGTTACAGCGCAGTCTATTTCACGGGCATCATAGGTTCATTCTAACATTGAGGAGACACTGAAGAAGATTCTGGAGAACCAGAAGACTATCATGTACACCTTGGTACAACATGGGTCAGTTATTGAAGAGCTGGAAAAGGAAGTGAAGAAGATGAGGAAGTCCCAGGTCAACAAAAAATCAGTAGACAAGCTCCGGAAGGAGGTGACCAGAATTGCTACTGCCATAGACATTCCCTTTGATATGTTGCTTGACCCGCACCAGTATGCGCCAGATCCTTCAGCACCATCTGCACCAAGTAGCACCAGCTGGCCAGTCTGACGAGCCAGACCTTGATGCCGATACTGCTGAGGCAGTGCGTGAGATATTCACCAACCTAGCCACACCTAGATATGATGATGATGAGATTCAGTTGGCCGATCATGAGGGAGCTGACATTGCTGGGGACACTGAGATGTCCAAGGATCCATAGGGAGGTTTTTTAACCCTCTCCTCTTTTACTCTCATTTTGCTAAGCATTAGGGACAATGCTTACTTTTATTCGGGGGTGGAGTTTATTTGACACATTGGTACACTTTGATACATTTGGTCTGTAATAATTTTATGATATTTTTCCTTTTATTATTTGTATTTATCTATCTTCTCTCTCCCTTATTATGTATATTCATTCTATCTTTAGTAGTTTTTGCTCATTAACTTCTTTATCTTTGTTTTTTCTTATTAGCTTCTTTATCTTTTCCATATTAGTTCTTGTTTTGTTAAGTAGCTTCTTTTTATGCTTTTGTAGATAATAATCCTTTGGTTTTCTTAACGCCACGGTTCTTTCCAAAGGTAGTTGTTCTGTGAACCGGGTGACTTGTCCCAAAGATGGATGGCATGACAACCTTCTTAAAGAAATGGGTCCGTTTTTGTGTTTAGGTAATAATAGTAGTGGTAATCAATAAAAGACCTAATCAAGTCATGCTCAAAGAGTCAATCATGATTTAATTGGTACCAACACTTTTAACTATGTGCTTATGGTTAGAAATAAGGTTTTTGAAAGAAATAACTCTAGGTAGTGACTTTGTGACTCTTGAGTTGACTCTGGCAATCATCGAGTGGTTTAATTGGACCATAGTGATCTTTAAACTTGAATGTGGTTGTTGTAGGCCATCGACTCTATCCTCCTTTACAATCTAGTTGCGTAAGGGGTGAGATGAATTGCTGCTAGTCCAAGTATCCGTGCGAAGGGTCTAGAACTTGCCCTGAATGTGTTTCAAGGCTAAATCCTAAGTTTTTCTTGGTTTGAGAAGTGATTGTAGGATTTCTTTGGCCTATTTGAGCTTTCTATTCCCAACCAATGTCGTTATCCCTAGCAACCCCTTTGAGCCTTTAGCCTTTCTCATTTGATAACCATGTTATAAGCCTTTACCCGTTTTGTCGTGACCCTATCTTGGCACCCGAACTTTTCTTAACACTCTTGTGAAATAAGTGACTTAAAACATAAGTTTGGGGGAGAGATGAGAAGTTTGAAAAAGGTATCAAGGCACAAAAAGAGAAAAGAAATGTTCTCTATGAAAAGAGAAGGTAAGAAAAGAAAAGGAAAAAAAAAAAAAAGAAAAATGCAAAACGTTAATAAGTGGAAGGGTTGATGGATTCAAAAAAAGAGGTAATGATTCCATGCCTTGAGCGACCAAAAAGGGAGAAAAAAATTAAATGAACAAGAAAGAGTGATGTTAAGTCTTTCTAGTCCCCAATGAAAAGAAAATGTCTCTAAGAATTGGTTCTCGTGAGCCGAAAAACAAAAATGTGGAGTGCTTAAGGAAAGATGTCACTACTTACTAATAGGTATCCTACCCTAATCCAAAGCCTTCATTACAACCCGAAAGAAGTCCAACTTGATTTCGAATCGAGTGAGATTATATTAGTAGCGATCTACATGAGGAGCAAGCCTATGGTACTTGAAGCCGTACTTGTGACATTCTCTTGTGAGAGACGAGTGAACCTTTCATGAATCCTAAGATTGAGTGTTAATTTCTTAAGTTAGCTTGGCAAATGAAAAGTATAGGAGGAAGAGTTTGGAGTCCACCATGACCTACATGATAGAACAAGAGTCCTTGATGAGTAAAGTCAATTCTTGAAGCTCAATGGTCACATTAGAACTATATGTGCATGACAATTTGACTTGTCACCTTATTGATAATTCATGAGTAGTAAGGGTAATTGTTGGTCCCAACTGATGTGTACATGACTCACCTTTGACTCGCTGAAATGACCCTTAACTCCAGGAGGTGGGAACTAATTTATTTGCTTGAGGACAAGCAAAGACATAAATTTGGGGGAGTTGATAAGTGGGGATTTTGACTACTTATTTGCACCTTTTTGCTTTTTTTTTAGTCCGAAAGTATTGATTTATGTTCCTGAAACTAATGAAAGCGTGCAAATTGCAGGATTGTTGGAAGTTCGATCTCCCAAGATGAAATCCAACTCAAAAAGGAGTATTCTGAATCACAAGGCAATAAAGGGCGCATAATCAAAGAAGTGCAGTCCGCAGAAGGATTTCTGCGGCCGCAAAAGAAAGTGAGGATCGCAGAATTCCATCTGCAGCCGCAGACCAAGTAAGAGAAACCAGCAGGATTTTTGGGGTCTGAACTGACAAATGATTCAAAGTTCAGAGAGTGTGTAAAATATCAAGTCCTGAAGCCTTGCTGAAGTACGGACCACACAAGAATTGTGCGACTGCAGAAGATGCTTCGCAGCCACAATCCAGAAATGTGCGGCTGATGAATCCAAGCTCCTGCCAACTGAAGAAATCTGCGGACTGCACATGGAATTGTGCGGCGGCAAAACCTCCTAAGGGTCATTTTTGTCATCGAGTTTTGGGCCACTATAAATAGACGAGTTTCACATTTTTAGGTCAAGTTTCAAAGTTTGAGCCGCTGTAGCCGTTACATTTTGACATTTTAGGAAGTTTGTGATTATTTTAGTGTTTAAACATTATATTTTTTTATTTTAATTTTTGATTATGAGTTTAATTAGCATTTCTTCTTTATTTTCTTCAGTTCCCACTATGAGTAGCTAGATTTTTACTAGGGTTGTGACCCAACCCTAATGTGTAAATCTTATGGGTATTTAATTTAATGCTTGTTTATGAATGAGTATTGACTATTTAGTTTAGTTTATACTTAAATTTTAGAATTAATGGTTGCAAACATTGATTCATTCCTTTTTGACTTAGTCTCTACTGGAGAAAGAGGGACCTAGGATAACTTGGCTAACAAGAAATTGGGCTAATTGAGGGTTTGATTAGCCTAATTAAAGGGTTTAAACTAGAGATAGTGAGAACCCGACTTGAGATCATATTAACTATTTTGTTTGATACCCATTTGGATTTGCGAAAGGCAATTGGGCAAAATCAATCTTTGACCGAGAGGTATTGAGTGGGTAACGTAGAGTTGAGAGCTATAACACAGCACAATCAACAAAACAAGTATTAACGTATTTAACCCATTAGGCGAACACCTAGGTCACGGTCACATCCCTAGGCTTTTTAACTATTTGGAAAAACACCAAAAACAATCATTTATTTCTAGTTTCTTTTCTTAGCTTACAATTGTTAAAGCAAAAGTAGAAGTAGAAATCAAAACCTTTTGTGGAAGTGCAAATTTAGTTAATCCATTCGCTTTTATCAAGTGTATACTCATAACACCCCTAGTAACTCCCTGTGAAAATTGACCCTGGCTCTTGTTGGGTACTATTCTTCCAACGACCATTTCCACTCACTATTGAGTGCGGATTGGACGTGGATCAAACAGTTCGAGCACCTTCAGCAAGGTCACATGACTGTGACCGAGTATAAGATTAGTTTCACTGATCTATCCTGTTATGCAGCTTTTGTGATCCCTACCGAGGTTGAGAAGTTAAGGAGGTTCATTGAGGGGATAAATTTTGGTATGAAGATTGCTATGGCCCGGAAGGTTGAGACTTGCCGTACATTTCTTCAAGTTATGGATATAGCATGCGTGATTGAGCGGATTTGGGGTAGAGCAAATAGGCCATGGTAGGGAGGGGCAAGAAGCCCCGATATTCTGGCAGTTTTAGTGGTACCTCGTCTGGAGGTAGAGATCATTCTGGGAGAGACCATCCTTGCAGGCCAGCTCCTTCAGCTTATCAGCCTGCTCGTGATGCTGCAGTTCTTTCAGTGCATTACTAGCACCGAGCTCCTTCATCCCAGGGTTCTTCTAGCGGGTACTCGGGTTATCCAAAACAGCTTCAAATTAAATAGCCATTATAAGCTCGGGGTTGTTTTGAGTGTGGAGAGGTAGATACATCAAGAGGGATTGCCCCAAACGTGGTAGAGGCACATCACAACAAGGTTCTCAAGTAGTGACTCCAATTTCAGTTATTACACCACCAGCCCCACCAGCTAGAGGAGAAGCTCAGGCAATCAGAGGACACCCTAGAGACGAAGGTCAGTCAGGTAGAGGTCAGGCCCCCTATTATGCACTTTTGGACAAGACTGAGGTGGAGGTTTTTGATGTGGTTATTATAGGTATTGTTTCGGTCTGTCGCAGAGATGCATCGTTTCTATTTGATCCTAGTTCTACATATTCCTATGTGTTATCGTACTTTACATCGTATTTGGGTTTGCCTCGTAGTTCACTTGATATCCCTGTTCATGTATCTATACCAATTAGTGACTCTATTATGGTAGATCGTGTATATCGATCTTCTTTGGTTACTATTGGGGGCTTTGATACCCATGCGGATTTTCTGTTCTTTAGTATGGTGGATTTTGATGTGATTCTGGGTATAGACTAGTTATATTTGTATCATGTTATTCTTGATTATCACACTAAGACCGTGGCGTTGGCTATACCAGGGTTGCCAAGGTTGAAATGGAAAGGTTCTCTAGGGTACACTTCTAGTAGGGTGGTTTCATTTGTGAAAGCTTAGCGGATGGTTAAAGTGGTGTTTCACGTACTTAGCCTTGGTGAGGGATGTTAGTGCTGATACTCCTACTGTTGAGTCAGTTCCGATTTTGAGGGAGTTTCCATATGTGTTTCCAACAGACCTACCGGGTAAGCCATCTGATAGGGATATTGATTTTGGTATTGACTTGGTGCCGGGCGCTCAGCCCATATCTATTTCATCATATCGCATGGCTTCAGCATAGTTGAAGAAATTGAAAGAATAGTTGTATGAGTTATATAAGGGGTTCATAAGGCCTAGTATATCACCGTGGGATGCGTCAATGTTCTTTGTGAAGAAGAAAGAGGGTTTCATGAGGTTGTGTATTGACTATCGGCAGTTGAACAAGGTAACTATCAAGAAGAAATATCCATTGCCTCGCATTGATGACTTATTTGATCAACATCAAGGTGCTAGGGTGTTCTCGAAGATTGACTTGAGGTTGGGGTATCACTAGTTGAAGATCAGGGCTTCGAGTATTCCCAAGACAGCTATCAGAACTCGTTATGAGCAATATGAAATTTTAGTGATGTCTTTTGGACTGACTAATTCCCCAACAACCTTTATGTATTTGATGAACAGTGTGTTTCAGCGGTACTTAGATTCCTTTATAATTGTGTTCATTGATGACATCTTGGTCTACTCCCGTAGTTCTGAGAAGCACGAGCAGCATATGAGGAGTGTCCTCCAAATTCTGAGGGAGAAGAAGCTATATACTAAGTTCTCCAAGTGTATGTTTTGGCTAGACTCGGTGGCATTCTTGGGTCACGTGATATCTAGTTATGGATTAAGGTGGTCCCGAAGAAGATTGATGCATTTCAAAGTTGGCCCAGACCTTCTACCGTTACAGAGATCAGGAGTTTCTTAGGCTTGGCTAGGTATTATTGCTGCTTTATGGAGGGGTTTTCATCTATTGCAGTGATGTTCCATAGAAATGCAGCACTTTCGATACTAATTTCATAGACCTTAGCTTACCTTTTAAGTCGTTTCTTAGGTAGTTTAGTTGTTTTGCAAGAAATAGGAGTAGAGGAGCCAAGAACATAAAAAGATATCAAAAACCCTGAAGAAGTCAGATTTGCGGCAGATATGTGACCGCATAACAGATGTGCGAATCGCACTTCAATCGCAGATGCAACCAGGCCTGTCCGATTTCAAGAGTTAAATATGCGGTCCAGTATGCGGTCGCATAACTGATGTACAGATCGTAGAATTGTCTCACAAATGCAAGAGGAATTCCCAGTGATCCAAAGGGACAAATCTGCGATCCATTATAGACCGCGGAGTCATCATGCAGACCGCATAACTAATATGCGATGGAAGTCTGGAAGTGATGAGGATCAAATCTGCGGCGTTGCAACAAATGTGCAGACGATGGATTACATCCCATTCTGCAATTGTAGAATTCTCCTGAAGGCTATTTTTGTTACAAATTTGCCCGCGTCTTTTGGGCTACTATAAATAGAAGAGCTAGGGTTTTTGTGAGACATCTTGTCTGAAAAAGGTCTTACATTGTGAGCATTGAATACTACATTTATTTTGGAGCTTTTTGGATAGATTCCAACACTTTGTTTTCATTTGTAAGGTTTCATGACTTTCTTTAATGCTTTGTTCTTGTATTTTAGTATGAGTACGCGTAGCTAACTTCAAATACTAAGGTTGTGGACCCAAAGTGGGTATAATATTAATGGATATATATATATATATATATATATATATATATATATATATATATATATATATTGGGTTGTTGATTTCTATTCATTTCTCATGCTTCAATTATGGTTGGTGGTTGCAAACATTAACTAGTGCCATTTTACTTTATCTTTCACTTGAAAAAGTGGGTAAGGGTTTGGTATAAATGAATAGCAAAAACTCGAGGCTTTAAACCTTATTTAATAGAACCGCTTAGGAATACGTGGGTTCTACTTGGCATAAATAGGTTGATCTTAATTGTAACTCTTTTATATTTGAAAAAATCATAAAGAGAAAATACTACATAACTATTGGAAAATGTTGGGTAGTCATTTAGAAACCATTTGCATATCAAAGGACTTCCCATTATAAATATATCATATTAACACTGATAGCATTACAATCCACAGAAGGGGACACAACCTTTGTTTCTTAATCCAATTAATCAATTCTCTTAAAAAATAACTTCTCTTTATAATTCACAATTATCAAACTCTTTTCAAACAAACGAAGTACAATTACAGCCTTAGTCAAGTGATAAACTATTCAAGTAACCTTTTCACTCCTATTCCATGTGGGATTCGACCCCAATATAGTTGGGGTATTATATTTGACATCGAATGCTTTACACCATTTATATATGTATAATTTGAGTGTATCAAATTTTAGCGTCGTTGCCGGAGAATACGGTTTTGAAATTATTAACTAGTGTGTGCTTTACTTTATGTCCTTTTCTATTCCATCACACTTTTCTTGTTTTGTTTGGTGTAACTAGGCAAGAATGTGCCATCTGAAAAATGTATTTGCAGATATGGATGAGTACATTGATGATTGAAATGTCATTGTCTCTCCTAGATTTGACGCGACTACCTTTAAAGTGGAACATATTCTATATCTAATGCTAAAGGCAAAGGAGTTCTTCCAAAATTCTATCGACGATGATCCAACACAATACCTCAAACATTTTGTGGGTGTGTGTGCAATGCATAAGAAAAATCATGATTCGGATGATGCCCTAAGGTTGAGGGTGTTCAAACACTCTTTAGCCAGAGAGGCAAGGCAATGGATTCATCTACATTCTAACCCCATCCACACTTGGGCTGAATGTATGCATGTCTTCCTAGGGAAATGATTTCTACAAAGTAAGAAATCCGAACTTTGGGACAAAATTTTCTTCTTCAAGCAATTACTGGGGGAACAACTACATGAAGCATGGGTTAGATTCAAGTAGTATTTGGTGAGATCATCGAATCATGGGTTTCTGGAAAATATTTTATTGGAGAAGTTTTACACAGGTTCGGATCCTATGAACCAATCCGTAGCTAACAATGCGGCCAATGGATCGTTCATGGACAAAATATTTGCAAGAGTCACTCAAATCCTCAACAAGGTGACCGAACACAACCAAGCTTGGCATTCGGGCGACACGACGAGTGAAATTTCATATGGTACCCCTTATTTGACCAACATTGCCAAGGAAAATTAAGAAAGTGATCAATTGATTGTTGGGATTGCTACCAATGTCGATGTTTTGACAAAAATATTTACGAAAATCCAAACAAAGAAAGTGAATATTCTGAAAGAAGTACAACCAATGTCAAATGCCAACTATCAACATCAAGAAGGCCAACATCAAGATTATCCTCCAATGCAATATGAAGAAGCATATGTTAACAATTCACAAGGAGGATATCAAAGACAAAACTACCAAGGGTCGGGATAACAACATCAATGGAGACCTAACTCCCAAGGGCAAGGTAACCAACAATGGCGAAATGACCAAGGTTGTTCAAATCAAGAAAATTGGAGCAAAAATAACAGTAATTTTGCAAATCAGAGTTCAAACCCTTATGTTCCAGCAAAGGGCCAATACTCTAACTCTCAACATTGGAGGGAAAGTTCTTCAAGCGACCGAAGTAATTCCAAATTGGAGAACATGTATGAAAGAGTATTGCAAAATCAAGAGAGGTCCGACACTTCAATGAAAAATATGACTGAACTTGTAGGTTTTCACACCGCATCTATTCAAAAGTTAGAGATGCAAATGAGAGATCTTTCAAGAGAACAAACCCCAAAACAAAAACACGGCTTACTCCTTACGCGTAAATAAAATAAATAGTAAAGTAAGAACAGTAATTTTTACATGAAAAATCACCCGGCTCAAAGGTACAAAAACCACAACCTACCACGTAGGATTTTAACTTCAACTTCACTAGAACAACTTAGCCAAATGTATTGATTACAACACTTGTAAGCCAATACCCTCACAATTCTTTTACTTCTACTTGTTGTATGAATTACAAGTTACTCTAACTTGCACACTCAGACAATACTTCAACTAACATTGTTTATCTTGATTACAACTAATCTCCTAATACACATGACCTAACTGACTCAAGAAGAAATAACTTTCAGAACACACTAATGAGAGACTTGAGTGTTGAACTGAAAATGCTATGTTGCGTTCTTCAACCGATGTGCAAAAGGATAGTCTTCATAGTCCATAGGCAAAGTATTTAACTTCTCAATACTCCGAGATCTTTTGGGAGTCCTACACGTAGTCAAACTCTCGTTTGCTTGCAATCCTTAAGTTCTGATGAATCCACGAATCTTGTGACTCATATCTACCAGATATGCAGCAGTCAGATATTCTTGGGAAACAATCCTTATCGCATCAAGAGTCCATTCTAGTAATATCGGACTGCAGTAACTTTATGTAAAAGTTACTCTCTTGTAAGAATTTTCAGTAACTACTTTGAGAACCTAGTTCTTAGCACACATTCATTGTACACAATTGTTAATCATCAAAACTCAATTCTCAACACATTCACATGAATTTTTCCCCATGAGAATTCAATAATAATACTTATGCCTTTTCACTTTCTAACTTAAAATATGAGGATTCATATGGCTGACCCAACTTGTTTAAGACCGGAGTATAGTTATTTTTGTTATTGTTTTCATTCTTTCTCTTTTCTGTCTTAATTACCGTTCTTATTGGAAAGTTGAAACTGTTCTTTAGGAAAAATATATATTTATAGGGAAAAAATAAAGAAGAAAAAAAGAAGGGGCATATCATCTATACAGAAGCAAGCAACGAAGAGTAAATGTGCTGCCGAATATGCAGACCAACAGGCAACAACCCTCGAGCGTTGCAATACATTAGAACATTTCCTGCATTCATTCCCTCAACAGTTTTCTATCAGCCCTTTGTGAGTATATGTTATATTGTGAACTTGTTCACCATTTAACCAATAAAATTTGATTTATATCGTGAAATAATTTTTAGAACAAAAAGAGTAATGCAAAAGTCCATATTTCCCATGAAAATAGTAAACAAGGTAATATTGTCAAAATGATTTAATTTTGCACTGTTAAAGACCAGAAGTTTGAAAGAGACATGAAGTTGTTGGCTTCATATGTTGGAAAGAAGAAAACCTGTTGGCCTCAACTTTGACCTCATTCAACGCTCTCTCACTATAATACTCCACCCCACATATTTTAGAATATCTTTATTAAATTTTTTTTTTTAGTTTTTCACATATTGTTCGATGTCCTCATGGAGCCGATCAAATAATCTATATATTTATAATTGAGAGACTGGAGAAGTGATTTGGCATCTCTAATAGGCCAAGGAACTTAATTATCTTTTTTCTCTATTTTTTAACATTTTCCTCCCTCATTCTTTTCATTTTCAATTTATGCTAACAATCCAAAAGTCATGTCTCTTTGGAGACATCCGATTAAAGAAAACCCAAAAGTCATCTCAATTAAATAAAAGAACCGTTTCTCACCTAAGTGAGCAAGCCTCACTTGTACCCTTATAATGACTCATTGCACATAATATGCATATTTTGGCAAGCATCTTCTTCTGGCTTGTGTTTTTCTTCTTCTCTCTTACTAACTCTAGCACTATTTCTGTCATGTTGATTTAGTACTTTTACTAAATTTGTTTATCTCTTTATCAGTTATTGCATTCATCTGTTGCTACCCTTTTGTTCAATGCCGCTACGATCGTTAGTGTGTTTTATTCTTCATTTTTCCTAATTTTGTATACACAGATATAGATGGCATGATAATTTATTTTCTTCCTTTTATTCATCCATCAATAAATTATATACAGAGATAGGATCAATCATTAATAAGTTGAGTTAAGAAGGCATGAAAAAATTGTTACTGATTTATGAAGAAACAACAATCAATTTACAATAGAACAGTTAAGCAATTAATTATACCACATAATGTTGTGTTGTATTCTACAACTTCTTAGAGTTGCGATCTTTTTTATCATGGGATTTATATTTGAATAGTTTATTTGAATTTCAGGAGTGGTTGTATCTTATCAGAATTTTGACCGGGCTGTTATAGGAGTTTGTTGATTCTATAGGTTATAAATGAGAAAAGGAGATAAAAAATATGGGAAAATGGCGGGTAAGTGTGTCGGAAAAGGATGTATAACTGGCGCAGTCTGAAGATGTAAAGGATTGTGAAGAGATCGAAGTACAAGGTGAATATAAACTATAATTTATTTTGAGCCTTTAAAGATGAGGTTGTTAAAATGAGGCAGATCTATGGTTCGAATGAATCGGAGAAGTAAAGGGCTGTCGATTTTAAGGTTGATTTTGGATCAGTTTATTAATAAATTAATGAGGATTTTCTAGGTGCTGCGGAGATTCATTTATTTTGGCTTCGTATAATGGAGAAGAAGGTGGTGAGAAGCAGATCACGGCTTTTTTATCCTAATTGTCAGTGGTAAGATAATGTCAACTTGCCTGCAACCCTTTTTGGATAAAGAGTTCAGGAAAAAAAATTGGAACTTTGACAGTTTCAAACACCTATAAACAGTACCAATAGTAAAGGAGAAGAACAAGTTAGGCTGTCTGAGAAAGTAAAGGTCATTTAGTGGTCACACAAGTGACTATTCCCTGTTCCTTTCTTTCAATTTTTTTTTTTTGGATAAAATTTTCTATTCTTTGTTTCATATTTTGGCATGACATTCAAGTTTGGTTTCCATTAGCACATATGACATTACATTTTAACTTCTTTATTCTAAGAAGATTCCTAAATTTATCTTCGCATTAGAATGATGTAATATGTATGATACAAAACACTACCTAAGTGATGAAACTAATTTGTAATTACGGTAAATAAGTACTTACACGGAAGAAAAAATATCAACTATAATTTTTCTTTTGGTACACACACATATATAATATATCAAATTTTTATCTTCTTTATGCCAAGTAAATTTATAAAAAATATTATATTAAATATGCTACTCCTATCTCTTAATTATGATCGCGCGAAGCGCGAACATATAACTAGTTATTCTATAATTAAAGAAAACATAAGTGAGCGCCTCATCTTTTAAGATTTTAACTACAATAAGTAGCGGTGTCAATCGTTCGGTTCATCCGGTCATTTTATAAAATTTGTATCATACCAATTTTTCGGTTATTCTATTATGTATAACCAAGATTAGACTTTTCGAAACCGTCCCAATCATATCGGTTTCTCTTCGTTATCGGTGAAGTTCGGTTAATTTTTGATATTTTTTTAAATATCAAGTAAAATTCACAGTAGAAGTAGAACGCAATAACATACATTCATTTATAGGACTTAGCAAAACTCTCTAGACATTTTTACTGTTTAAAGGGTAATGAATTTTAAAAAATGAAAGGTGGCTAGAGTATAGATACATCAACTATTCTACAACAACGTAAAAGAAACCAAGCAAAGGCAAAAAAAATATAAATTACACGAGTGAAAAGATATTAACCAAGCTGAGACTCAAGAATAAAGTCTATAGAAGATTAAATATTCAAAAAAATAAATCTAAATTATATGAAAGGAAATATATTCAATACATTATAGTTTGTTACTCATAATCGCTAGAATACTCCGTGTCTTGCCAATAAAGATACTTGAAATAACTTAGTTTAAGTAGAAGTAGTATAATAGGTTTTAGGAATTAGTATTTTGAGTTCAATTACTTGTTGGCTTGTAATAGTTTTCATAATTCCAAGGCCCAAAGAAAAATTTAATGCACTATTATTTAAACTTACTAGATAAATATATTTTTCACGTGTAAAATTTATTCGGTATGATTCGGTATTTTTTTAATTTATTTTTATAAAATAAAAAAATGATTCTAAATATAGGTGCGATTATAGATTTATATAAAAATCTATTGTTTTTTAAAAAAAAACGTAAAAATGGGTTCGGTGCGGCAGTTCGGCCGGTTTAGTCGGTAACACCCCTAATAATAAGTGAAAGTCCCTCGGTACGATCAAGGGCATTTCCGTAAATGTGATCTCTAAGATTGGGGAAAATTGTCTTATAGACTTCCATCTGTCCAATTTTAAACACCGCGTGTGTTTAGATTTTGGTCTTTTTTTTCTTTTTCCTTCAGATTTTCATTTGGGTTCTTCTTTGCTCAAACCTTTTGAGAGAACGCCTCACATTTCAATTCTCACTTCATCTTTTCTTATGCTTCCTCCTTTCCTTTTTTTTTGGTGAATTTTGCTGTTCTTCTTCTTACCCTCTGCTTTGCAGCTTTGCGTATTATTTTCTGGCTGCCTTTCTTTTTTCTTTCAATATTGTATATTTTGGTTTTTCTGAAGAGGGACGTTGTTTCTAATTAGTTGCATACCATGAACGAATCAAGAGGGTCGAATTAAGAAATAATCCTGAGGTGTTGGATGTTGGTTCAAATAATCTGTTTCAGCAGCTATTATTTTATGTTTCTCTTCACCGAATCATGAATGGATTTCTTTAATGACTTTTTGGTGGTCTTTCTTCATGTTCTCTGTGTGGGTTCTGCTCATGCATGTAATTAATTGTTTGACAGCCTTTACGGGAGTACACACAATGTGTAGATAAGGTATTTGATAATATGCCTGACTGCCTGAAATAGCTTATCAATTGTTTATTTGGTGCCTTTTACCTTTTACATGTAGTTGATGATGTATTTTACATGTAGGTGATGATATTTTTGCGTGTTAAAATGATTTGTTATTATTTAATTGGTACTTTTAGTTGTAAGCTTACAAGATTTCATCTTATACTAATATAACCTTCTTTAAATTTTCCTCTGTTTAATTTGTTCAGCCATTCATGTGTTTCAATCTATTTTTTAAAAGATATTTGAACATCTTGAAATTTGGGTAATTTTTGGTTGGATTTCTGCGTGCATATCGGTAAGTTTGTCTGTTTTGCTCATGCATGTTTTATTTTTTCACAATCAATCAATTTTACTTGCATTGGGCCATGACGATTTTGCAACCAGAATGCTTTTTTAAAGTTTTGGTCTCTGTGTTTACATATTTTCCACTACTCATATTCAGTGAATTCTAATTTCTCGATTCATGACATAATCGAACGTTTGTGATCCGTTTAGTTAGAATATAATGATCACAACTTTTTTATTCACAGGCTTTTGAAGTGAAAGTCGCTCAAGATGGGGAAAAAGAGATACTACTATAACTGTAAGGGATAATTTTGTGCACTGCTTGCTTAATCATAATGCAAAATGATTGTGCTTTATATTTTATTTTATGTTCTATAGATTATCTACTTAATAAATTAAATATTAAGATTACAAAATGTAGACTTTATTTTTGAAGGAATTTTATCAAATGCCTAAAAACAGATGTCCAACAATAAAAGAAAGATAGACGAAGCCCCAATAGTCTATTAGTCCCTTACTCTATCTGTTTGTACCCGTTTCTAAGTTGTCAATATTATGATATGCTAAAACTAATTTTCAGGTATTAACTTCACTCAAAAAAGTGACATTTCCACTCAATATGAAGTTTGAAACATTGATAAGAAGCTACTTTTTTTGGCCGTCACATATGTACTATCAGCTATAATTTTTCACTTTGTAATGGTTACATATGTTCTTGTGAGGTTAAATAGTCTTCCGTCATTTTTGTTATTATTTCTTGTACTGCATTTTTGACTAATGAGAAGATTCTCTTTATAATACTTCTTGGCTTTTGCAGCTTGAAGATGTGAGATTATTTTTTATCCAGAAATTTCATTGACATCACAGAGGTGAAGTGTATCCCTTTACTGAGGTTCCTTCATTGTGGAATTTGTACAACTTCGTGGTAAATGCTTCTCATTATTAGTATGATAAATTTTGAAAATGTATATTTGTATCATAGTAAAGACTATTCTATTTGAAGGTTTTCTTGTCATACGCTTCTACTTATTGGAGAAATTTACCGAGGGTGAGTCTATTCCCGAGTTATATGCATTTACTTTGTAGTACATTGTATCTGACTCTTAGTTAAATCATATGTGATGGTCTGCAAAGTCAACTATTATAGTGGCTATGAGCAGCTTTCCATGATGATCTCATCGTAAGAGATTGACTTTCGGACCGTGTTTATGACAAATATAATATTTGATGCAAGTATGACAAGATTTGTGCAACTCAAGTACAAGAGTTTTGCTTTAAAACACAACACTCACTTCAGAAATGAAAACAATTAATTACAAGCAAATAAAAATTCACTATCCATCAAGTCTTTCAAAGGATTTTGTTCTCGAAGTAATGTCATCTGGTATATTTGGCTCAATTTATACTTTCATTGTTTATCTGTAGGATGAGTGCTTTGGAATGATGTAAGCTCATCCAGCTGAGAGTGATGTATATTTGCTTGGGTTGCTAAGGTGCACCTTTTCCAGTCTTTCTTCTTCGTTTCATTCTGTTGCATTTTTTCTTTTAATATTTGATCTTTTATGTTCTTCGTTATTGGTCCTTAGCGATCAATTTTTCATTATCGCTTAGTTTATAGTTAGCATCCTGTTTTGATTAATACTTTTGTGGCTTGCTGAGAGTTCATAGACACAAAATGACCAAAATAAAAGCATAAATAGCAGCTGTGCAAGTTCCTTAATAGATAGACCTTAAGAAGTCTTCAACAATTTATTATAATTAGTGGAGAAGTTCCTCATGTGTAAATCATTGCACATCTTTTGCTCCTATAAGTCTATAACTATGAAGGTTAAGAAAATTGTTTTCTATTCTTATTTTTCTAATAGACACTAACAAGAAAATTGTTTTCTAATATACACTAACAAAGATTTTAAATTCTTAATTTTGTATTATATAAAAAAAGCCACGAGTTTTGATGTGTGTGTTTAGTGGAATTTAAATTCCTAATGAGGGTGTTTTGGACTTGTCATTGTAGGTACTTATACGTGTCTTTCGTCTCACCACTGAACAACCGCGTAGCCTACCAGTCTGTCACTTTTCTAACTCGCTTCGTCTCTCTAGGAAGGTAGAGAGGAAGCCGACGGCTGTCATCTCCGCACATTCAATCTCCTTTCACTTTCAAGTAAACCAAGCTCTGCTCTCTGTTGCAAAACACTTTTCTCTTTCTCTTTTTTTTTTTTTGTAGATTTTGTATGATTTTCTGTTATGTGAAAAAGCCAAGAAAGTTGAGAGATGCTTGTGGGTGTCTGTTTTGTGATCTATGAAAGGTGGTAAAAGATATTGAAATTCTTGATGGGAAATGGGTTTCTTTTTAATTTCTTGGTTATAAATAACTAGATGTAGCGAATCTTGGATTATAAATGAAATACACCGGATTATTTCTCTATTTGTTTTGAGTTGTATATGTTGATATTCCAAAAGATCCATACTACTAATTTGAATCTCAACTGATTATGGAATTTTCAGGTTTTGCTTCTCTATCTCAGTGCGCATCTGTTTCTGTATGTTATAAACATTTGAATCTTGACTTTTTGAGTTTACAGTTATTGAAAATCTTTACGTACTTGGAAATTCAAATGTTTTCGTTGTAGGGAGATTTTCTGGATGAATGAACTTCCTGGGAAATTGAATCTAATTATTTGTTTCTCTTTAAAAGAGAACACGTAAGTGTGACTCAATTAGTGTTTTCACTTACTCTGAACTATGCCATTCATTTAGAGATAAAGAGAGCATGTGACTCAATTTTTATTATTTCCCATTAATAGTTATTAATTTTATCTATTTATTTTTCCTGGGTGACATAGGATTCAGTTGCTCATAAATCTGGGCATCTAACTGTTAGTATGTCTATACTTGCAGTTTCTTTCACTCATATCATCAAGAGTAGTTAGCCGGCTTTTAGTATTTATTTGTCACTTTGTGCCAATCACGTCGTTGTTTATTTTCAGTGTTTTAATTCAGTCGGATGCTCTCTTATGCTTTCTTGACTCCTTGGCTTAAGCATTGTTTTTGTCTTCTTACTCTTTTTTCGTTCGAGTGCAGGTGGTTCCGCGTGGCTTCTTCCATGCATTTTCAGATGTGTTCGTCATTCGCATATCGTCTGAGATTAGCTGATTGCAACCAAAGCCCAGTCAGTGAACTTGACTATGGTTGAACTTTAGTACTCGAGATCTAAAAGTATACTTTTGTCCTATTTTGCAAACGGAAAAGGGCCAACAATACCCCTAACGTATTGAAAATGGCTCAAAAATACCATCGGTTAACCTTTTGGTCCGCAAATACCCCTAACGTTTATTTTTTGGGCTCAAACTTACCCTTATATCTAACCGAACTTATCTGGTCAATTTTGACTTTAACTTCGTCATGTGATATTTTCTTAACCCATCACGTATATTATTTGTATTAAATAAAATTTGCATGTATCTTTTAAAATATCCAACGACATTGACCCGCTTCTATATATTTGGACGGTCGGCTAAAAATAATTATATTCGCTAGTTAAATATTTAAAAAAATATACATTGATTATATATAAAAATATGTATATCATACATTAATATTTTAATATATATTTTACATGATATTATTTTTAGCAGAAATTATACGGTGTAGTTTTTTCTATTAATTATGATCTATAACTCGAATTTATTAAGCAAATCCGACAATGGAATGATAGTTTTTGCTAATATTTTAGCTCTATCGTTATATATTAAAATAATATTAGTTTTCATTGAAACGATCAAATGAAGTCCATTAATGTGTTAAGCAGTTGGATATGTATATAATTAAAGTTTTTAAAGAATTTTCTTTCCATATGTTTCTTTGCTTCTCCTTTAGGAAGTCATATAAATAGAACATTATCATATTTATGTTTGTTAAACTTGTTAAGAAATGCAAAATTTGAAGAAAAATTATACCGTATAATTTTTGCTAAAAATAATATCATGTAAAATATATATTAAAATACTAATGTATAATATATATATTTTTTATATATAATCAATGTATATTTTTTTTATATATTTAAATAGTGAATATAATTATTTTTAGCCGACCGTCCAAATATATAGAAGCGGGTCAGGATCGTTGGGTATTTTAAAAGATACAGGTGGGTTTTATTTAATATAAATAATACACGTGGTGGGTTAAGAAACTGCCACATGGCGAAGTTAAAGTCAAAAAATTGACCAGGTTAGTTCTGTTAGATATATGGGTAAGTTTGAGCCCAAACATAACGTTAGGGGTATTTGCGAACCAAAAGGCTAACGTAGGGTAATTTTGAGCCATTTTCAATACGTTATGGGTATTGTTGGCCCATTTCCGTTTTGCAAATAATATTGTACCAAAAAGTGCCCTACTGTGTCCATGTCGTTCATAGTGCTCTTTTTCTTGTGGTTAGTTATTTCGATTTCAATAAGAAGCACTATTTCTACTAGCATCAACATTGCACAATATTATTAGCATGAAAAGAATACTGGACAAATATTTAGCATGTTGGGCCCGTGCATTGCACGGGCATCTCTAGCTAGAAAAGAAGTAATGTATTGGATTGATAAATTACAACTACAACTATAAAACTTGAGGAACGAGCCCATCTTTTGGTCTTCATCACTTTCAGTCATGAGAAGTGTATGCGGTCGAAACCTATTAAGTCAGTTGTACGGGCTGGTTGAGATAATAATACTTCGATCGAAAGGTATCTACGTAAGGTCAGGTCAAGGTTCGAAGAAAGGGCTTCGGGATTCGAGCTCCAAGTCCGATCAAGGATCACTTCGGTATCAATATCGGGCCCATGACCAAATCGAACCACGAGGCAAAAGATTGTCGGAGATGCACAGACCGACCAACACCCACCCCGAATATCAAGACTCCGAGTCACGATCGAGCTCGAGTCAAGGCCGATGGCTCAACCCGATATCGAGTTTGAGTCAGTATCGAAGATCACAGACAAGGCCGTTACAGCCGCACTAAGGGAGAGAATCCTGGCGGGAATTAGGGAAAAGACAATACATCATTGGCTCTCCACTACGTATTTTTTATTGTATATAAAGTAGGATCCCTCTACTGTAAGGGGAGGGGGGGAGAGGATGGATTGTAAGCAGAGCGACACATTGTAACAAAAGATTTCTCCTCATATTGAAAGATATCCCCTTGTGTTTATTTCACTTTATCTTATTCGTTCTTCATGCTCACTATTCTCATTCTCATAGTCAAGAATATACGTATTTCTATTTCTCTATACGATTTGTATCAAATTATATCACATATCCTTAAAACCATACATAAATTTAACTATATCCAATTTTTTGGGTAAACAGTTTGGCGCCCACCGTGGGGCTAAGGATAACAATGGTTATTTGATACGAATCTGAAAAAATACGCCATTGTGTTTTATGCTTGTTTCCGAAAATATCTTGGATTTCGGATTAACAATGACTAACTACCAATCAAATGGCTTCATCAATCGACAACGAAGCCAGTCTTCAAGATGAGAATAATAACTTGACACCCAGTACCGAAAGACCACTTGTAAACGTCGTTGGAGCTCGAATCGGAGCGTCGATAGATATCAATTCGCATGTAGCTATTAAGGCGAACCTACATGCTGAACCCGAAAATAGCATTCATGGTGGCACTCGGTCTGCAACTCGAGATACCCAGAGCGTCGAGGAAAACGGCGTTAGCTTACGCATGATTTTCGAAATGTTACAAGCATAGCATTTAGCGATAGCTCAGTTGCAGAGCCAAACTTAGGTACAAAGCAGGCCGGAGCCCAATCCGCTTCGAGAAATCACCCACAGAATGGAGCCAGTCATAGTGAAGTCAAACGAGCAAGAATCGGGGACTACTCCCGAAATTACTAAATTTCTCGAGCAACTCACAAAACGAGTCGAAGCCAACGATATAAAAGTAGAAACATATAATTAAAGGGTCGATCAGATCCCGGGAGCTCCACCAATGATAAAAGGGCTGGATTCGAAAAAATTCGTACAAAAGCCTTTTCCCTCGAGTGCAGCCCCAAAACCAATCCCCAAAAAATTTCGTATGCCCGAAATTCCCAAATATAACGGTACGACCAATCCCAACGAACACGGCAGCTCTTACACGTGTGCCGTCAAGGGTAACGATTTGGAAGACGATGAGATCGAATCCGTATTATTGAAAAAATCCGGAGAGATCCTCTCAAAGGGAGCGATGATTTGGTATCATAATCTGCCACCAAATTCCATTGATTCTTTTGCCATGTTAGCGGATTCGTTTGTAACGGCACATGCTGGTGCCATAAAGGTGGTAGCAAGAAAATCAGACCTCTTCAATGTAAAACAAAGGGGTAGTGAAATACTGGGGGAGTTCATATCCCGATTTCAAATGGAACGCATGGAATTGCCACCGGTCACAGATGACTGGGCCGTCCAAGCTTTCACCCAAGGGTTGAACGAGCAAAGTTTAATAGCATCACGTCGGCTGAAATAAAATTTGATCGAGTATCCAGCAATAACTTGGGCGGATGTACACAACCGATATCAGTCAAAAATTAGGGCCGAAGACGACCAGTTGGGAGGTCCTTCCGGATCCATGCATCAGAACAAGACAACTATTAAAAACCAGAGGGACATCGACAGAGAGTAAAGTTCGAACAGATACCGATATCAACCGTAAGTCGCAGATCGAATGAACAACGATTCAACGCGCAATGCCGCTCGGAACAATCGAATGAGTGATCGAGGACGAAATTTTCGGGGGCTTATAAGCAAGAGTGGCTTTGATAAATATGTCAATCCAATTGAGGCACCTCAGCTATCGGAGTACAATTTCAACGTCGACATATCGGGCATTGTATCGGCGATCGGAGGAATCAAAGATACTAGGTGGCCCAGACCCATGCAAACCGACCTTTCCCAAAGGAACCCGAATTAGATTTGCAAGTATCATGGTACGTATGGCCACAGGACCGAGGATTGCAGACAATTAAGAGAAGAGGTAGCCCGCCTATTCGATGAGGGCCACCTTCGAGAGTTCCTCAGTGATCGAGCCAAGAATCACTTCAGAGAAAGGGACGCTAGCAAAAAGATAAACGAGAAGAACCTCTGCATATCATTCATATGATCATCGGTGGGGTCGATACTCCACAGGGACCCGTGCTCAAATACGGCAAGATACCGGCCTTATGGGAGAAACGAACTCGAGGTTATGTACCCAATGACGCTTTATCATTCGGAATTGAAGAAGCCGAGGGTATCTCTCAACCTCACAACGACGCTCTGGTAATTTCTATCCTATTAAATAAAGCTCAAGTTAAGCGTATTTTAGTGGATCCAGGTAGCTCTGCGAATATCATCCGATCTTGGGTAGTAGAGCAGCTCGGTTTGCAGAATCAAGTCGTGCCCGCAGCTCTGGTATTGAACGGCTTCAATATGGCCAGTGAAACGACTAAAGGGGAGATTACTCTACCAATGAATGTAGCTGGAACCATCCAAAATACCAAATTCCACGTAATCGAAGGAGATATGAGGTACAATGCCCTACTCACAAGGCCTTGGATCTACAATATGAAGGCAGTGCCTTCGATCCTCCAGCAAGTAATGAAATTTCCTACGTCGGACGGCGTGAAAACAGTATACGTGGAGCAACATGCTGCGAAGAAAATGTTTGCGGTCGATGAGGTAACACCGATACCAACGCTATCGGCCTCGGAAAAGTCGATCACTAATGATAGACGAGAAACCAAATAGCAATCACAGCCACTAGTCTCGACCGAACCGGTGGAACAGGAAATAGAGGATGACAAGGACGAGTTTCTGACACCTCGAGCTTTCATCGTCCCCGACGACTCCGACGCCACCAAATCTACGATCGAAGAACTGGAGCAGGTTATATTAATCGAATATCTGCCCGAGATAAAGGTAAACCTGGGAACGGGATTGACCCCCGAACTTAAGGGAAAAACTTATTCAATTTCTTATCGATAACATAGATTGTTTTGCTTGGTCCTATTTAGACATGGCAGGGATCCCACTATCGATAACAACGCACCAGCTGAGCTTGGACCCTAGGTTCAAACCAGTGAAGCAAAAACGAAGACCTCAGTCCGAGGTAAAACACACATTTGTAAAGAATATGGTAACTAAACTTCTCAAAATAGGGTCAATTCGGGAAGTAAAATATCCCAAGTGGTTAGCTAACGTAGTTGTAGTCCCTAAAAAGGGGAACAAACTTAGAATGTGCGTAGATTATAAAGATCTAAACAAAGCATGCCCCAAAAATTCTTTTCCACTACCTAGCATCGATCGCATGATCGATGCCACAGCCGGCCACGAGATCCTTACTCTTCTCGACGCCTACTTCGGGTACAATCAAATTCGAATGAACCCGGAGGACCAGGAAAAGACTTCATTTATCACCAAGTACGGAACCTATTGCTATAATGTAATGCCATTCGGGCTAAAAAATGCAGGAGCTACTTACCAACGCCTAGTGAATAAAATGTTGGAAGAACAAATAGGTAAGTCGATGGAAGTTTACATTGATGACATGCTAGTTACGTCCCTGCGCGCAGAGGACCATTTGACTCATTTGCAGGAAACGTTCAAGATCTTAAGGAAATACAACATGAAGCTCAACCCCGAGAAATGTGCTTTCGGTGTTGGATCGGGCAAGTTCCTTGGTTTCATGGTATCAAATCGGGGAATCGAGATCAACCCCGACAAAATTAAGGCCATCGAATACATCACCGTCATGGATAGCGTGAAAGCAGTGCAAAGGCTAACCGGATGGATAGCTGTCTTAGGCCGATTCAGTTCGAGGTCATCATATCGAAGACACAAATTCTTCTCTCTACTCAAAAGGAAGAACGATTTTCGCTTGGACCCCGGAATGCCAACAGGCACTAGAACAATTGAAGTGGTACCTGTCCATCCCACCACTACTTCACACTCCGAGGACAGATGAGAAGCATTACTTATACTTGGCGGTTTCAAAATATCGCGCTAAGTGGCGTCCTAATTTGAGAAGAGCAAGGTACACAGTTTCCTGTTTATTATGTAAGTCGGACCTTTGGAGAAGTAGAGACTAGATACCCTCACTTAGAGAAATTAGCACTTGCATTAATAAGCACCTCTAGAAAGTTGAGACCATACTTTCAATGTCACCCCATATGCGTTTTAACCACTTACCCACTTCGTAATATTTTGCACAAGCCTGAATTATTGGGTCGATTGGCCAAATGGGTCGTCGAACTCAGTGGGTACGATATCGAATATCAACCCCGTACGACCATTAAGTCCCAAATTTTAGCGAACTTCGTGGCCGATTTCACGCCAACCCTCGTACTCAAAATTAAAAAGGAACTCTTGTTAAAATCGGGTACGTCATCGGGGGTTTAGACCCTCTACACAGATGGTGCTTCAAATGTGAAGGGGTCCGGGCTTGGCATCGTACTTAAACCTTCCACAGGTGGCATTATTAGGCAATCCATCAAAACCACTAGATTAACTAACAATGAGGCCGAGTACGAGGATATGGTTGCAGGTCTCGAGCTAGCTAAAAGCATGGGAGCAGAAATCATTGAAGCTAAATGTGACTCTTTACTAGTGGTGAACCTAGTGAACAAAACTTTCGAGGTTCGAGAAGATAAGATGCAAAGGTATTTGGATAAATTACAGGTAACTCTACACCGTTTCAAAGAATGGACCCTACAACATATGCCTCGAGAACAAAACTATGAGGCCGACGTACTCGCAAATTTGGGGTCGTCAGTCGAGGAAGATAAGATCAACTCGGGGACTGTCGTTCATCTCTCAAGATCTGTAATCGAGGAGGGGCATGCCGAAATAAAGTCCACGAGCTTAACCTGGGATTGGAGGAATAAGTATATTGAATACTTAAAGAACGGAAAACTCCCATCGAACCCTAAAGAATCGAGGGTTCTACGAACCAAGGCTGCTCGATTTACGCTGGTTGAAAATGGAACATTATATAGTAGGACGTTCGACGGACCACTGGCGGTATGTTTGGGACCAGGAGACACCGATTATGTTTTACGAGAGGTCCATGAAGGCACTTGTGAAAACCACTCTGGCGCCGAACCATTAATTCGCAAAATCATCAGAGCAGGGTACTACTGGGATAGCATGGAGAAGGACACTAAGGAATTCGTTCGAAAATGTGATAAATGCCAAAGGTTTGCACCGATGATCCATCAACCCGGAGAGCAGATTCATTTGGTCATTTCTCCATGGCCATTCATGAAATGGGGAATGGATATCGTCAGCCCTCTACCATTGGCCCAGGTAAAGCCAAATTCATTTTGTTTATGACTGACAATTTCTCTAAATGGGTTGAAGCACATGCGCTCGAAAAAGTGAGAGAAAAAAAGGTTATAGATTTCATCTGGGACCACATCGTGTGTCGATTTGGGATACCAGCAGAAATAACATACGACAATGGTAAATAATTTATCGGCGGTAAAGTGACATAATTCTTTGAAGACCATAAAATAAAAAGAATACTGTGAACACAATATCATCCTAGCGGGAACGGAGAGGACGAATCAACGAACAAGACTATCATCCAAAACCTGAAGAAAAGGTTGAGCGAAGCTAAAGGGAAGTGGAGAGAAATTCTGCCCGAAGTCCTATGGGCATACCGAACAACATCAAAGTCCAGTACGGGAGCAACTCCGTTTTCCTTAGTATATGGCTCCGAAACCTTAATTCTAGTCGAAGTCGGAGAACCCAGCGCAAAGTTCTGACATTCATGGGAAGAGTCGAACCACGAGGCTATGAATACTAGCCTCGAATTATTAGATAAAAAACGAGAAACAACACTGGTCTGAATGGCTGCACAAAAACAACGAATCGAATGGTACTATAATAGAAGAACCAAACTCCGCCATTTCGAGGCTGGGGACTTGGTCCTAAGGAAGGTCACCATCAACACTCGAGATCCTAATGAAGGGAAGCTTGGCCCGAATTGGGAAGGACCTTATCATGTCCTCGATATAGTCAAAAAGGGTCTTCTAAACTCGGAATAATGGATGGCAAACCGTTACCAAACAATTGGAACATATCACTCCTTAAACGATATTATTGTTAAGGTATGATTTTCTCCTTTCAATCATCTATATATATATATTCGGCACTAACTCATTACAGGAATTCGACAAAAGATATCAAGACCTCTGGTTTTAAAGCACGCGTTGTACTCTTTTTTTCCTTAGTTCGGCTTTTATCCCAAATGGATTTTTCCGGTAAGGTTTTTAACAAGGCAACAATTATGTGCTACCTGAAGGAAATTCAACAGTATCTAGGGCTTCTTCATAATAAACCCCGAATACTGGAGGGCTACCATCAAATAAATCAAGTTCGATACAAGAAAGTTATTTCATATCAAATTCATGTCGAGCAGGGTCTCGATAGAGAAAAGTGTAAGGGCCAAATGGTCAAAACAAACCATGCCCATGTAGTTTTGCTCGAACTCTGGCACAAGATACAAACATATGTATAATGACTTATAAAGGAAAACTTCTTCTTCTCAGATATCTCTTACTTTGAAAATATCCTCCTACTTCATGATTCAAACAGGCTTAAGGGCCAACCAACATTAAAAGGCCTACGGGCTACGATATTTTGAGTTCGAGTTCGAAACAATCACTCACTCAATCATTAAGCCTAAGGGCTATCTTATATCAAGTTCGAGCGAACTGCTCACCCGATCATAAAAAGCTTACGGGCTAAGATGCTTTGAGTTTGAGTTCGAAGCAAGCACTCACTCAATCATTAAGCCTAAGAGCTATCTTACATTGAGTTTGAGTGAACCACTCACTCGATCATAAAAAGCCTACGGGCTAAGATACTTTGAGTTCGAGTTCGAAGCAAACACTCACTCAATCATTAAGCCTAAGGGCTATCTTACATCGAGTTTGAGTTCGAAACAATCACTCACTCAATCATTAAGCCTAAAGGCTATCTTACATCGAGTTCGAGCGAACCGCTCACTCGATCATAAAAAGCCTACGGGCTAAGATACTTTGAGTTCGAGTTCGAATCAAACACTCACTCAATCATTAAGCCTAAGGGATATCTTACATCGAGTTCGAGCGAACCGCTCACTCGATCATAAAAAGCCTACGGGCTAAGATACTTTGAGTTCGAGTTCGAATCAAACACTCACTCAATCATTAAGTCTAAGGGATATCTTACATCGAGTTCGAGCGAACCACTCACTCGATCATAAAAGGCCTACGGCCTAAGATACATCAAGTTCGAGTTCGAAGCAATCACTCACTCAATCATTAAGCCTAAGGGCTATCTTACTTCAAGCTCAAAATAATCACTCACACAATTATTAAGCTTAAGGACCAACACAGCGAGAGTTTGAGGCTCTGTTCTCGCTTAGAACAGAACAAAAAGGTTCCATTACTCCAAAATTCAAGATAACTCATTCGAGCAATAACAAAATCTTCACAAAGGCAAAAACACGTTCGAGCATGAAAATGAGAAGACATTCAGAAGAAGCTCTATTATTAAAAAAATGGGGTATGTACAAAGAGACCGGTCAAAAGTTTGCAAAAGAGAAACTAAGTCCTAACTGCGGCCGGTGTCAATGTCTCCTTCGGGAGCTGATTCTTCTTCAGGCTTTTCATCGGACCCGCCCCGACTACCTTCTTCATCATAATCGTCGTTATCAAAAGAGACAAGATGCCTGGCTTCAGCTTCGAGCGCCTTAGCTCGGGCGATCTCCTCGAAAAGTTCAAAACCTCGAGTGTGAATTTCCTCGAGGGTTTCTCTTCGAGATTGGCACTTTTCCAAGTCAGTAACTCGTTGCTCCCGATCAAAAGCCTCCCTTAGCTGCATTTGAGCAGCCTCGGCATCAGCCCGATACACAGGCATGGACTTGTCCGCCATGACTTTTGACGACTCGATCTCCGCCTTTGCCTCAGCAAGCCCTGTCTCAAGCTCCTCGATCCTCCTGGCTTGGGCCAAACTTTTTTGCTTGACACCCCGAAGTTGAACATCAACCGATAATAGTTTGGCCAAAATGGTTTCTTTTTCTGCAGCTAGGCTGTCCATAGTCGCCTTCCACCGATCACACTCGGCCTTGATCTGATCGACTTCTCCCCGAAGCAACCCGATCTTCTCAACCTTTTGTTGCAGCTGAGATAACGAAGGGTCAGCTTTCACAGTTGGGTCGAATCCATACTCTAAAAGAACGATGCTCGCCTGTTTATCCAGTTCGGCCTCTTCTTCACGAGCCTTGGCCAAATCTGCTTGGAGGTCCTTTATAACCTCTTCCTTTTGTCCACAAAGAAGCTTCAGAGCATCTCTCTCCCCCAAGACCTTTTGAAACTCGGCCTCACACTGGCTGAGATTGGCTTGAAACTTGCTAAGGTCCTACACAAAAGGAAAAAATGCAAGTCAGGTTTAGAAGAGAACTAAGAAACCAAAAACAGTAAAATCTTTACCCGAGAAATAAAATGTTGGGCCTCTTCTAGGAGAATAGAAGCGTCATTAATATCGGAGGCATCATCGTCTCCAGCAAAGCAATCCCAAAAAGGGTCCCCTACACTAGAGCCTCCTCCCATATCGAGGGTCTTCAATTCTCGAGCTTCCCTTAACGCCTCCTCGGAAAAGGTCGGAAGAGAAGGCAAGTGGCCCACTGTCATGGTCCCGAGCAAATCGCTCGGGACGCGCTAATCGACCCTCAGGTTATCAGAACCGGCCCTGTACGGTGTAGCTGTCATCGGTTCGGAAGGTCTGACGACGTCGAGTGCCAAAGCTTCTTCCTCTTCTTCTTCTTCTTCATCTCTCAGACGTTGGACCGAGTCCATCATAAGGGCGATTACTTTTTTCTTCACCCTTCGAGTTTTGGGTTTAGGATCCATGGACTGAGAGGCAGTTTTTCGTTTTCTATCTTTCCCCGGTTTCGGAACCAGGGACTTGGTTTCTTCCTCACCACTCGAAGGCCTCAAAACGGCATCCTTGGTCACGCCTGCATGAAAGGAAGGCAGTAACGAATGGAGCACAAAAAATGATTCGAAAAACATGAGAAGTGACCCTTACGGTGATTCTTGGCCTCCCACCTACCTTTCGCCAAATCACGCCAAGCGCGTTCGGCATAAGAGGAAGTCGAGGCTAACTTCCGAACCCAATCCTCGAGGTCGGGTACCGCTTGTGGAATCCAAGGGGAAGTTGTATATCGGGGGGAGATATCAAATAGAATCATAGAAAGGTACGAAAAGCAACGCCTTATGAAAATCACTTATGGTCAAAATTCCATTCCTCAGGGAACGACATCTTCTCTTCCGGGATAAGGTCATGGGTCCTCACCCGAATATAAAGGCCCATCCAACCCCGATCCTTGTCTTCATCGATGCTCGACATTAAAGCTTTCGATGCCCAACGATGGAGCCTGATTAGTCCTCGAAAGATTTGAGGCCGATACAATCGTATGAGGTGATTTAGGGTGAAATCCAACTCTCCGGCCTTGTTGGAGAAGAAGCGAAGTAAGATTACTATGCGCCATAGAGAAGGACTAATTTGACCGAGGGTGACCTGATATCTTCTGCAAAAATCGATGATCACAGGATCGACTGGACCTAACGTGAAGGGGAAAGTGTAAACACTTAAAAACCTTTCCACGTGAGTGATGATGCTCTCTTCGGGAGAAGGAATTTGCAGCATAACCTCGGGACCCCAGTTGCAGTCCTTCCTCACGGCCTCGAGATGGCCCTCTGTTATCGAGCACATATACATCGACACATGCTCACATCGGCCTGGAATCGACGAAGGATTATCAACCTTAAAATCAGCCTTTAGAATACACGGGCCAGGAACATACTTATAGGGAAGCGGTTCCGCCGGCGCCTTGTCGCCGGATGGCCGGTAAGAGGAAGCTTTCTCCTTCTGCGGTATGGTTTTTGAAGTTTTTTCCATAAGGTATAAGTAAAAGAAAAGCAAAGGAAGATAAAAGGATTATGGTGTCAAACGCTGATGGAGGTGGCTCTACCAACGACGAAATGGAGGCGGAAAGAGTAAGAACATTTGGGGGGGGGGTGTTGATTAGGGTAATAGATTAAGTTTGATTTAGGACGGGCTATTTATGGGCTAAACAGAGGTGGTTCATTCTCATATAATGGCCGACATCGACTAACACGCATTAAATGCCTCGGTAAGCTGAACCGACGGGACATCTACCTCGTACATTATGGTCAGACTCGATACTGATGTCAATATATGTCTAATCATACCGTGGGAAATCATGTCGTTTCTCATCACATCGTCTCCAAGAAACGAGGGGACTATCTGTATGCGGTCGAAACCTATTAAGTCAGTCATACGGGCTGGTCGAGATAACAATACTTCATTCAAAAGGTATCTACGTAAGGTCAGGTCAAGGTCCGAAGAAAGGGCTTCGGGATTTGAGCTCCAAGTGCGATCAAGGATCAGTTCGGTATCAATATCGGGCCCATGACCAAATCAAACCACGAGGCAAAAGGTTGTCGGAGATGCACAGACCGACCAATACTCACCCCGAATATCAAGACTCCGAGTCAGGATCGAGCTCGAGTCAAGGCCGATGGCTCGACCCGATATCGAGTTCGAGTCAGTATCGAAGCTCACACACAAGGCCGTTACAGCCGCACTAAGGGAGAGAATCCTGGCGGGAATTAGGGAAAAGACAATACATCATGGGCTCTCCACTACGTATTTTTTATTGTATATAAAGTAGGATCCCTCTACTATAAGGGCGGGGGATGGGGGATGGATTGTAAGCAGAGCGACACATTATAACAAAAGATTTCTCCTCATATTGAAAGATATCCCCTTGTGTTTATTTCACTTTATCTTATTTGTTCTTCATGCTCACTATTCTCATTCTCATAGTCAAGAATACACGTATTTCTATTTCTCTATACGATTTGTATCAAATTATATCACATATCCTTAAAACCATACACAAATTAACTCTATCTAATTTTTCGGGTAAACAAGAAGCAATGGAAGAAACGATTAAAAAAAGAAAGTTAAACATCTCGTGACTGTTCGACCATTTATCGAAGTTCTTATATTTTATAGGTTAATTAAGAGTTATCTTTAGTTAAAAAATAGTTTAACTATATATTATATATATCATAGATGCGAATTTCAGTAGACTTTGAATCGTGGTTTGTCACGACCCGGAATTCCAACTTCGGGGTCGTGATGGCGCCTAACATTCACTTGCTAGGCAAACCGATGTGAAATAATTAACTAACCAATTTTAATAGTTAAAAATACAATAATGATATTCAACAAGAAATAAAAGCCAAGTCTAACACAGTACTGATTTAAACCACATGATAATATCTACTCCCAGAAATCTGGAGTCACGAGTACACGAGCAACTAAAAGTCTACAAATAAGGTATGTTATAAAATACAACTGTTTCGAAAGAAACAAACAGTAAAGGCGGGAAATGAAAGGGGACTTTAAGGTCTGCGGATGCAAGCAGATCTAGTTCGAGTCTCCGTATGAAATGATCCGAGTTGATACACCTCGTGCACCATTGGGACCAATACAGTATATGCACAAGAAGTGTAGAAGTGTAGTATGAGTACGACCGAACCAATGTACACCGTAAGTGTCGAGTCTAACCTTGATGAGGTGGTGATGAGGCTATGACAAGACACATACGTAAATAAACCTGTAAAGTGTATATAAAGCATCAATAATAACAAAGAATGATAACGTACTAACTAGTAGGGGACATGCGAAAAGGAGAAGATATAATACGGCAAATATGAAATCACGAAATAATCAAGTAAATAACCAAAATCAGAAATCAGTCAAA
Organism: Nicotiana tomentosiformis; assembly: GCF_000390325.3. Taxonomy (NCBI): domain Eukaryota; kingdom Viridiplantae; phylum Streptophyta; class Magnoliopsida; order Solanales; family Solanaceae; genus Nicotiana; species Nicotiana tomentosiformis. The sequence continues at coordinate 43,856,276 of NC_090821.1, read as the reverse complement.
TCAATGATATGAAAATGGCACGGCATCACCCATCGTGCTTTTATTCTCGTCCCACCATGTAATAATATAAATATAATGGCACGACATCACTCTTCGTGCTTTTACTCCCATCCCCACCATGTAATAATGACAATATAAATGAAATGGCATGGCATCACCGTTCGTATTTTTTACTCTCTTCCTCTCCGTGTAATAATTATAATATGAATGAAATGGCACGGCATCACCCTTCGTGCTTTTACTCTCTTCCTCACCATGTAATAATAATAATATGAATTTGAATACTAAACAATGCAGAGAATAATTTAACTTCAAATATGGTGATATGATATCAAACTTCAATTTTTAAAAATATTCAACAACTTTGAAATAAACAATAAATATGAAACTAATAATCAAAGAAGTAATAACCTAACCTAAGCATGGATATCATATTTAACGGAATAATATAATACAAAGAAATAATTTTTACCCGCATGCTTTAGCCCAATGACAACACATAAGTATTCTTCACCTCACATATACGTTGTCCTCACACATAAAACATATAGCAAATAGACCAACAAGTCCTAATGCCTCAAGTCAAGGTTAACTCGATACTTACCTCACCCCGCAACCAAATCAATGCTTAACCGCGACTTTTCCTCTAGAATTAGCCTCCAAACCAATCAAATCTAACTAAATATAGTTGAAATAATTCAAGTTAAGCTTTAGAAACTACCCACGAGTGAAAGAGATTATATCTTTAATGTTTTGAAGCACGTCAACAAAAGTCAACCCCGGGCCCACTTTGTCAAAACCCAAGATTCGGACTAAAACCCAATTACACATTCACCTCCGAGCCCAGTTAAGTGATTAGTTTCCAGATCCGACCTCGATTTGAGGTCTAAATCTCAATTTCTCAAAATCTACAATCTCTATCTAAATCCCTAATTTCTACCATGAAAAAGCATAGATTAAAGGTTAAAATCAATGGGTGTTTATGGAAATATAAGGAAATAAGTTAAAATCTACTAACCTATGAAGTTGGGATGAAAAAACTCTTCAAAATCGCCTCTAGGCCGAGCTCAAACATGAAAATAGTGAAAAATGGGATAAATCCCGACTTATTTAAATAACTGGGCGTCAAGCCTTCTTTGCTTTCGCTTTCGCGAGCCTGGGCTTGCGTTCGCGTAGAGCAACTGTCCAGCTCCCCTGGTCCCTCCCTAACACTACACGTTCGCGAGAGGAGGATCACGTTCGCGAAGGGTAATCCCCCACTACTTCGCGTTTGCGACTAGCTTCTCGTGTTCGCGATGAATGAATTCCTCCCCTGCCCTAGTTTTCCCTTCGCGATCGCGAGAGTACCTTCGCGATCGCGAATCACAAATCCTCAGACACCACCAACAACATAACCAGTAGATCCTCTAAGTCCAAAATTGATCAGTAGCCCATGCGAAACTCACACGAGCCCCTCGAGCTCCAAACCAAACATGCACACAAGTGTAATAACATCATATGAACTTGCTCATGCGATCAAAGTACTAAAATAACACCTAGAACTACAAATCGGACATCAAAATGCATGAAATATTCAAAGAAACTCAAGAACTTTCAAATTCACAAACGAGCGTCCGAATCCTATCAAATCAACTCCATTTCGCACCAAATTTTGCAGACAAGTCTTAAATAATAAAATGAACCTATACCAAATTTCAGAACCGAAATTCGAACCCGGTAGCCATAAAGTCAACCTACGGTCAAACTTCAGAATTCTTTAAACCTTCAAATTATTAGTTTTCAACAAATCACGTCAAAACAAGTTAGAGATTTCCGAATTCAATTCCGGGCATACGCCCAAGTCTAAAATCACGATACGGACCCACCGAGATCGTTAAAATACTGATCCGGGTCCGTTTACACAAAATATTGACCGTAGTCAACTCAAATCATTTTTAAGACTAAAATTCATATTTTCTTCAATTTTTCACATAAAAACTTTATGGAATAAGACACAGACTACACACGCAAATCGAAAAATATTAAATAGAGCTAATCGAGATCTCGGAACACCGAAATAAGTGCTAGAACTCAAAATGAGTTATCGGGTCATCACATTGTTCATTGAACCTTATGTACTTCTTTATCTAATTTTTTTTATTTATTAATCAGGTATTCGAAGTATATATCTACTAATCCAAATTCACCTAGAGCCGAAATCTAAAGGGAATAAAACACTTCTTACTCTTTTTTTTAATATTTAAAAAGAACTTAAGCTTGATCCTCGGGTTAAGGGGCTGCTAAGGAGTGAATCAAAGATATTTTCAATACCACTGCTCTTGCTGAAACAATTGTTATTGTAGCTGTTAGGCAAGCTATTTCTTTTACGCTTGAAGACATAAATAGTATATTTTTTTAATCTTAATTAAAGTTTAGTGTCCTCCATCTGTCTACTTGCGGAAAGGGCATAAGATTGGGTTGAATTGAATGACTAATTTCAAAATAATTTTGACTTCACTTGGACTTTGTTAATTTTTCTTTCACATTTTCATGCCGAAAGAAGTTGAAACATGGACGATTGTGGTGGCGTGCGGGGGAAGATGACAAAGACAATTAGGCCGTGAAAATTTGAGTCCGGAGCCAAAGCGTGGTTCTTTTGGACTCAAGCGACGTAAATAGGTAAAAAAAAAAAAAAAAGTACCATTTTATATATAGCGCGGTTATTCACCGTGCTATACCTTAATGACATATTTGTCCGTTAAGGATAGCGCGATGAATAACCGCGCTATTTATAAAATGTCCTGCCCCACCAATAATTCATCTGCATTTGACTGACCCCTGACCCACTAATAATTCATATGAGTGTAGCGCCTATTATGCATGCGCTATACCTTAATTATTGTACCCCCCAGATTAGATTTTTTCTTATTTAAGGAGTTTCAGAATTAGGTAAAAATTTATTTTGGATCCTTCAGGTCTTCCGAAATATTTATTCGTCAAGTTATTTTGTATTTTGTCATAATGTCTGAATAGCGAAAAATTAAAGGTTTCATTATATTGGGAGGTGAGGTTGTGGTGGAGAATAACTCAGTACGCTATAGTTGTTCTCCACAATGTTATGTTAAGTTGCCACTTACAATGGAGTACGATATATTGGTATCATTGTTATGTAAAAAAAAATGAGTGTGAGTAAACATTCGATGAATATTAAAGTAATCGGAAGATATCCGTATTCTGTTACTCCGCAAGGAGTTGCTTGCTATGCAGAGTTTAACATCGAAGATGATGAAACTCTGACACATTTTTTGAGGACTCCGGATGAACACCAGAAACTTCTTGTGATAAAAATATTGGAAATGTACGTCAAGGCTGAAGACATTCGCAATAATGAGGTTCCGCAGAGTAGGGATATCCATCAATCGTCGAGTGGTTATTTTGGAGTAGTTGTAGCCGAACAGGTTCTGGGTGAAAGAGTTTGGCCAGATCTAAACTTATCTCCACGGGCGAATGAGGAGCGAGGACATAATTACTCCCCGAGTTTACATAATCCACAAGCCGAGTGGTAAACTTCAATTTTTCTTTGTATTACTATGTTTATTTTTATGTATTGAATTTGTAAAAACACTCATATATTCCACAGGGGATACCGTCCAGAAATGAATTTTACACGTTATAAACCAACAGACAGTTGAAATATGCCTAGTTTTGGTATATTGGATCATGGTAATTCATCCGGGAGTCATCATCAATAGGATAATGTGCATCATGGGATATCAACACATTATGATTTGTAAGTGAAGTGATAAAGTTTATATATAAAGTTTTGATGAATTTGAGAAACTCATTTATTTATTGGTTGTCCAGTGAAAAACGAGTAACTTGAAGGTCATGTCCTTACACAATAGCCCAAAGACGACATATTTAATCGGCATCTGGAAGATGCGCAGAGTCAGGAAGATGATAGTGATTATGACAACAATGTTGAAGAGTGTGGAGATGACACACCCTTCCTTGATGAGGGTGATGATGATGAGGATGAGAATGATGAACTTGATTTGACAAGGAAGCATGCTCCACCTCCCATTAGACTAAGAGTGTACGAGTCCCATGTGTCATTTCATTCAAGGGAGATTCCCTACCTTGATCAATTGTCATGTATGCCGGATGTGGATTCCCTCACAAGGAATCTTGACAAAATTCGGACAGCAATGTGGGATGAATCTAGAGCAACGATACTGTCAAAGGGCATGCTTTTTGATGATAGAGCGCGCCTAAGTAGGGCGGTGCGAATGTACAGCATAAAAGAGTGTCGTGAGATCATGGTTCATGAGTCATCTCAGGAAGTATAGAAAGTTATTTGTCGTAGATGGTTTCAGGGTTGTAATTGGATACTGCGTAAGAAAGTTGAAAATAAATATGTGGATTGTGGGTAAATACATTGTCACCCACAATTGTGAAATGGACACATTCAGTGGGAGTCATTTTAACTTGAATTTTGACTTGATTTCTCTTGTCTTGATTCCACACATTAAAGCGTCCATAAGGTACAAGATCAAAGAGTGTATAACATATATCCACCAGGTATATGGGTGTACTATTACCAAAAGAAGGGCATTTCTCAGGCACAAACGTGCATTTGAAATTGTTTATGTTAATTGGGATAAGTTATTTGCCTCTCTACCCAGGTACATGGCCGCGTTGTAACACTTTAACCTCGGGATTGTTATTGAATGGAAGCTTGAGCGGAGTCCGGGAATACCAGAACACATATTCAGATATGTGTTCTGGACATTTAAATCAACCATTGATGGTTTTATGCACTGTCGGCCAGTAATATCCATAGACGACTCATGTCTATGAAAAGTATAATATTAAGTTGTTGATCGATGTGCAGTAGATACTAATGGAAGCATATTTCACCTAGCATTTGCTATTTGTGCTAATGAAAGCCAAGAGATGTGGACATTATTTTTGAACTACTTGAAGGAGCACGTTATCAGACAACGTTCGGGTATTTATCTAATATCTGATCGGCATGGCGGTATTTTAAGTTCTGTACAGAATTTGCGTACATGGCAGGAACTGTATGCCTATCACCGTTACTGTGTTAGGCACTTGAAGGCCAACTTCCATAGGGCTTATCCGAATAAGGACTTGCATGATTTAATGTGGATGGATGCAACAGATCACCAAGAGTGTAAATTCAAGAGGCGAATGGAATTGATCATGCAGGAAGACCCAGAAGCCTATCATTGGTTGATTCGACATGAGCTTGACAAGTGGACTTTGCATGCAGATGGTGGTAGAAGATGGGGAATTCTGACTACAAATGTGTCAGTCTTTCAACGGGTTATTGAAGTGTGCATGTGGATTGCCTGTCACTGCCATGGTGATGATGTCATTCAAGTAGATGGCAGAGAGGTTTGTAGAAAGATCTAGAGGTGCATCGTCATTGATGGAAATGGGTGTTGAATTTATGCCACAGCCAATGAAACGATTTGAGAAATACAGGAAGTGAGCACAATGGCATTCATTTTTGCAGAATTGCAACGAGCGAAATATTTTTAAAGTTCACACTGGTCTGCATCACAACCGGGGGAATAATACACAAATTGTCAATGAAGACAGAAGATTATACTCCTGTGAAAAATGATCCATCTATCACTTGCCATGCTCACATGCCATGAAGTGCTTTCAACATACAGGTTTCGCGGCAATAAGGTACGTTGATAAAGAATATAGTGTTGTTGCATACTTAAATACAGTGAAAAGTTACAGCTAGTGAGTGCTAAGCATTATTGGCCGCCGAAACCATTAAAATGGCGTGTAACAAGAATTATGTGCGCCAATGGAAAGTGAAAATAATAACGCGTATACGGAACCAAATGGATGTTGCTGATACCGTTTATGTGTATAAATGTGGCATATGTTCCCAAACAGGACACGACCGCCGTAAATGTCCTTCAGCTGGTTTGGGAAGCGGTGGTAATTCAGCTCTAGGTGGCAGTTCATCGAATGTGCTCAATTATCAAGGATAAACATAGTATTTTATTGCAATAATTTTGTTGTACTAAATACCTGTAAATATTCAGCTTGCAAAATATATGAAATAAAATTATGCTTCCAATGAGGTTAAATCTAATTGTTATTCCGCATTAAAGATTCAATACAATAATTTAACATACACCCCAAGAAATAAATAACAATTGTCATTCGCCATTATCGTCACTGTCTGGCACTATTTCATTGTCACTGTCTTCATCTTCTTCGTCAACATCTTATATACACCCTTTTAGACCGAGGGCATAATAATCTAGGCCCCAGTTGACACACATTTTTTTGTATTTCATCTCTATCATCAATAAGACCACTTGCTTGCTTTCTACAACAATATGGGACTTCTACGTCCAACGTCTTTGGTAGAAACTTAGGTAGTCCCTCCCACTCGCCAACTGTTGGGAAAACATGATAATCATTGTCTCTATGCAATTTTTCATTTTCTAACAATTCCCAGTACTGATCCACCATTCCTCTCAGGTAGTTAAGATCATCCATTGCATCATAAACAGCTAGTGCCTTTTCCATCTCTAGAATCTCCTTCATCAAATGTCGAATCACTTCTGGTTCATCTTTGTGTGTGTTTGTTTGGAAGGGTGCAGACAGTCCTTGTGGTACAGAAAGCCCATGCCAGTGACATAGTACTTCATAATCACATCGTTTTGAGTAAAGGGAACCCATTGTAGTTTTTCGCCCCAAATTCGCGTACCTGTAGGCTTTGTAGAATGCGTTTCACCCTCAATAATGTGCCCTGCAACTTTGAAATCAGTGTGCATGTTGATAGGCTTATTTTCCAAGAGACGCAGAACACCATACCACTTGTCATCAACCAAATCAGTATAGCAACCTAACATATTTGTTTCAACGTAGGAATCGATTGTGTTATGACGTGTTTCATGTGGATCTTTTGAACTACCTTCACCTTTTTTCCTCTTCTTAAATCACTTATTAAATATTAGCGGCATTTCTGAAATGGATGTTGTAATGGTTCTTCAAATGGTATTTGAATACAGATCTCTTGGTTCAACTTAAGAAGAATTAAACTGCACGAACTTGTATACTAAATTTAGAGCATCACCTATATGCGTTAAGTGTATTGTCATGTCGTCCTGAAAAAGTTGTCAACCTAAAAAAGCCATCGATCTGGAAAAGTTGTCACTGTGAAAAAGCTTGACCTACTTGTACCCGAAAGAATCATTGACACGCGAAATATAGCGCCTTACCAATATGCGTTATGTGTATTGTCATGTCGACCTGAAAAGCTTTCGATCTGAAAAAGTTGGACCCACTTGTACCCTAAAGAATCATTATCATGCGAAACATAGCGCCTCACCAATATGCGTTATGTAACCTAAAATCACTCTTAGTTGATCCCACTCATGTCGCGTAATGGTCGTGCCCGCGATGACGATAATGAGGAGCATCGTGTGGCTCAGGGTGTTCACCCGGCTGATCATCTCTAATATACTCCACGGGTGCCTCAACGTCCCCTTGCAGGGGACCCCGTCCATGCCAAACACCACGACCTCGTGGGATACCCCTTTCTCTTTGGCCACGCCTGCCACGTCTACCACGTTTAGGCTCCACTGGTGGCCCATGATGGTACTCCTCTGGCGGCACAAAAGCAACCTCGTATTCTAATCGCTCATCATCTCGGACACGTCTCAGTCTCAACAGCCAGATCTGTATCCCGCATGCCAAACACGTGCAACGTTGCCGCTCCCTAGTCGGTATGCTGCAGCATCTGCAATCCCAACTGGTAGAATTGATGTAAGCCAATAGCCTGCATTATATATAAAATATTAATTAAGAAATGATAATGTAACGTTATAAGTAAGTATAACAAATAACATACCAATGCCTCATGCCTCCCGGCGTATGGAATGTACCGACCACTAGCGCGAGGAACGAGATTCCCGACGAGAAGTCGGGTAACACTGCGATACCAACCCATATACTCATGCTCGCCATCCGTACGCTCGAATAGAGGGTTTGGTGGAATCAGGTCATACCTCTTGTCCCAAATCTCAATCTGGGCCTCTAGTCAGGCCAAGTATGTCTGGTCAACCCTGCAACGATCATCCCGCTGGTAATGTGTCCTAAGCCAAGTGGGCAGAATAGGTAGAAGCTTCGGTCGACCAAACTGGCGAAAGACTCACTCGGTGGCATGATGCTCGACAATATCTAGACATATCAGTGGGACGGAAGAGCTCTACATAGCTTGGCCGCGGGAGCAATAATCGGGCAAACCAGCTATGAGTGCGTCGTTGTATGGCCTTCATACGAACTATTAATTAAACATAGGAATCATGAGTAAACGCAACACATATAAAGCCAGGAAAAGTAAATTTAAGTATACATAAACATGCACGCCTTCAAGCAAATCCAACAAATCCCTATATTAAGGGAGATGATTTCGAGCCTCGACCTCGCGTTCGTAGCCTCGCCAATCAACCCACCTCCAAACTAAAGGGAGAAACGGTGGAGGTGGTGCATTTCGGAGCGATCGATGGTAGAGGTGGCTGGAACTGCAGGAACGGCTCCCAGGCCCAAACCTAATATGGATTGTGTATGTAAAATTTAAGGTATATTTTTACTATGTATATTATAATCATGAAAAGCATTGACTATGTTTTCACCTGCAGTAACGATAAAAATCCGGCAATGTCTTTCTAGGTTACCATGCATGCCTGACACATCTGCCTATATAGGTAACCTAGAACAGCTGCACCCCAGCTGTAACCAAGTAAATCCTCTAGCCGCTCTAGATAATGTAGAAATTTCAAACTGACTAGGTTTTTCGAAGTGTTCGGGAACAGTACACCACCAAATATCAGCATCAGCAACAATCTCGTGTGCAGGTCGATATCCTCCGGTGGTGAATCATCCGTAATCTCTGCATCCATCGCCGCCAGATGCTGCCGGACGGGCATCAGCTGCAATCAACTGGCCCCACTCAATGCAGTCTTCTCTGCTAGCTGGAAACCGGTGAGCCGTTACAACATATGCAGGTAGTTCAATATGCGGGTAAGCTACAAGTAATCCATCAACCGGCAGCCCGAAAAGAACCTCCACGTTCTTAAGCGTGATGGTAGCATCGCCGATGTGTAGATGAAATGTATGCATCTCCGGTCGCCACCGCTCTATCATAGCCGCGATCAACGCCCAGTCGAACTACAACCAGCCGATCTCTATGATCCTATAGAAACCCGTATCCTGAAGGCGTCTAACTATACGGGGATGGAGTGGGTAGTCCCTAATGAACTCCTACATATCGTCTATACGTCTGGGGCGGAATGTCTAGGACAAACACTGTCCATCCCAGATGTATGAAGACCTATGATTCCCCTGTAGCAACAGTAGCTCTCGAGATGCAGGCCCGGGATGCACATGGGGAACCTCCATGACGATGTCTGTAAATTGAACAATATTAATTAAAGTATTTTTCTTTTTAATTGCTTAACATATTTAAATATATTGCAATATCTTTTATATTAATATTTAATCGATATTTTTACTATATTATTACTTAGATTGATACATTTTCTATATTATTATTTTATATGTTTGTTTATTAATTTCTGTGTTTGTTTCTTATTTTATATGTTTATTTCTTATTTTATATGTTTGTTTCTTACTCACCTATTTTTGGGTATAATAGAATTAAATAATTAATTTTCATAACTATACATGATATAATTAATACGTATTCATATAAAAATACTCAGTTTGACAAATATTGTTATTTTTATGTTATTTTATTAGAGTTGTTCATCTTTTTTCAGATATTTTTGGGGTTAATAGATAATTAAATGATTAATTTCAATAACTACAAAGATACTACGCTAAAGGGCACTACATTTTACTACGTTAAAGGGCGCTGTATTATAATTACGGGCACTATATTACAATTACGGGCACAACATAACACTAAAGGGTACTAAACAACAATAAAGTCACATATTAATATATGTACAACAATAAAATCTAAATAACATTAATTATTCATAAAATAATAATTTATCAATTTTACTAATCTTTTAGCACATAAATAATCTAATCTGGATAAAAAATAACAAATTAATTTAATCACAAAATAATCACGAAAAAATATATACCACAGTACAAAAAAACTAATAAACATTTTTTCTAATAACTAATAACATTAATTATTCATAAAATAAAAATTTATCTATGTTACTATTTTTTAGCACATAAATAATCTAATCCGAATAAAAATAACATATTAATTAAATCACAAAACAATCACGAAAAATATAGATCACAGTAAAAAATAACTAATACGCATTTTTTATATATGACTTTTACCAAAAAGTAAGTCGGAATATCTCGATTAATAATTTTTTGAAAGGTGAAGATTTGATGATTTGGGGGCCGAAAGCAGCAAATCACTACGCGATAATGCCTTAGATCCAGTGTTAGCTTGCTACAATACGGAGAAGATACACTTTTTGTGGGACGAGTGGGCTCCACTAAGATTTTTTTCTTTAAAAATGGAGGGGGCCGGTGGAAGGGTTTGGGGGGAAAGGGGGAGGGCACTGGTTTTCTGGTCGGGGAAGATGGAGGCCCGCTTTTTTATGTATATATAGCACATGTATGTAGGGTATTATACTATAGCGCGTCCTATATGTACGCTATATAGCCAGCCCTTTTTTAGTTCAAATATAATGCGGTGAATAACGCGCTATATATAAAATGATACCCAATATTTTCTTTATCTATTTACGTCACTTGAGTCCAAAAGAACCACACTTTGATTTTCGGACTCTATCATCATTTCAACTCCCTTCCGGTACGATTTATGACAAGTGTTAGGACCAATTTAAGACAAACAGATTCGGAATCGACTTCTTGTCGATGTCTCATTGTTTCAGATTGAAAACTATTGTACTCGTCATTCTCTTTGGAATGGTGGAAAATTTTATCTTCTTTAATTTTAATTATTTAGGTTGAAATTATCACTCTCAAATGTAGCTAATAATCATTAAAATAGACCGCAGACCAGGGGCGTATGCAGAACTTTTGATAAGCGGTGTTATATACGATCGAAATAGATTTCGGCCTCCGTACATTTGATCGAGTTCGAATGGTAAGCGACCGAAGTGAGACTTTGAGACGAGTTCCGAAGAAAGTACAAACAAGTTTCGAGCTCCAAGACCGATCGAAGAATCGGCTCGGTATCATTATCGATCCCATGACCAAATCGAACCGCAAGGCTACGTGAAGGTTGTCGGAGACGCACAGACCGATTGACACTCACTCTGAATGACGAACTCGAACCAAGGACGAGGGCTCGAGCCAATACCGAGCTCGAGCCAGTATCTAACTCGCACACAAGAGCCGTTGCAACCGCACTAGGGGAGAGAATCTTGGCAGAAATCGAGGAAGAGACAATTCATCATGGGTTCTCCACTATATATTTTTTATTATAAATAAAGTAAGATCCCTTCTATAAAGGGAGGAATCCTTGTAAGCACAGGGAATGTTCACACATTGTAAGAAAAGACTACTTCTCTTATTGAAGAATAAATCTCTTGAGCTTGTTTTACTCAGCATACTCACTCTTCTTATTCAATAATTTATATCCCATTTTTATAGCCAAGAATCTAAACATTTCCACTTCTACGTACGGTTTATGTCAAGCTATTTCACATATCCTTAGAACTACTTATAAATTTAACTATATTTGACTTTTCGGGTAAACAGTTTGGCGCCAACCGTGGGGCTAAGGGTAATAGTGATTGTTTGATACGAAGTTGCAATACACACCAGTTTACATATTTGAATTAGCAATGGCAAACCCTCGATTGATGGCTTTACCTATCGACCACGAAGCCGGCCTTCAAGATGAAACCAACAACTTGATACCCAGGGCCGAAGGCCACTTAACGATGTCACTGAAGCTCGAGTCGAAGTACCTGAAATCCGAGTCGAAGTACCGCTAGATGTCAATTCACAAGTGGCTCTTGAGGCGAACCAATGTTCTGAACCGGAAAAATGCATCCAGGGAGGTGCTCGATCCGTAGCTCGAGACACCTATAACGTGGAGGAGATCGGAGTCAGCTTACAGATGATCTTCGAGATGTTACAAGCCCAGCAAATAGCGATAGCTCAGTTGTAGAGCCAAACTCAGGTACAAAGCAGGCCGGAGCCCAATCCGCTTCTAGAAATCACCAATAGAACGGAGCCAGCCATGGTGAAGTCAAACGAGCAAGAATCGGGGACTACTCCCGAAATTACTAAATTGCTCGAGGAACTCACAAAATGAGTCGAAGTCAACGATAAAAAAGTAAAAACATATAATTTCAGGGTTGATCAGATCCCGGGAGCTCCACCAATGATAAAAGGGCTGGATTCGAAAAAATTCATACAAAAGCCTTTTCCCTCGAGTGCATCCCCAAAACCAATCCCCAAAATATTCCGTATGCCTGAAATTCTAAAATATAACGGTACGACCGATCCCAACGAACACGTCAGCTCTTACACGTGTGCCGTCAAGGGTAACGATTTGGAAGACGATGAGATCGAATCTGTATTATTGAAAAAATCCAGAGAGACCCTCTCGAAGGGAGCGATGATTTGGTATCATAATCTGCCACCACATTCAATCGATTCTTTTGCCATGTTAGTGGATTCATTTGTAAAGGCACATGCCGGTGCCATAAAGGTTGCAACAAGGAAATCAGACCTCTTTAAAGTAAAACAAAGGGGTAATGAAATGCTGAGGGAGTTCGTGTCCCGATTTCAAATGGAACGCATGGAATTGCCACCGGTCACAGACAACTAGGCCGTTCAAGCTTTCACCCAAGGGTTGAACGAGCAAAGTTCAATAACATCATGTCGGCTGAAGCAAAATTTGATCGAGTATCCAGCAATAACTTAGGCGGATGTACACAACCGATATCAGTCAAAAATTAGGGTCGAAGATGACCAGTTGGGAGCTCCTTCCGGATCCATGGATCAGAATAGGACAGCTATTAGAAACCAGTGGGACATCGACAGAGAGCAAAGGCCGAACAGAGATCAATATCAACCGTATGTCGCAGATCGAATGAACAAAACGGTTCAACGCGCAATGCCGTTCGGAACAATTGAAGGAGTGGTCGAGGACAAAATTCTCGGGGGCTTATGAGCAAGAGTGGCTTTGATAAATATGCCGATCTTATAGAGGCACCTCGGCTATCGGAGTACAATTTCAGCTTCGACGCATCGGGCATTGTATCGGCAATCGGAAGAATCAAAGATACTAGGTGGCCCAAACTCATGCAAACCGACCCTTCCCAAAGGAACCCGGATTCGATGTGCAAGTATCATGGTACGCATGGCCACAGGACCGAGGATTGCATACAATTAAGAGAAGAGGTAGCACGTCTATTCAATGAGGGCCACCTTCGAGAGTTCCTTAGTGACCGGGCCAAGAATCACTTTAGAGAAAGGGACGCCAGCAAAAGAGATAAACAAGAGGAACCTCTGTATATCATTCATATGATCATCGGTGGGGTCGATATTCCACAAGGACCCGTGCTCAAATACGGTAAGATACCGGCCACAGGGGAAAAATGAACTCGAGGCTATGTACCCGAGGGCACTTTATCATTCGAAATTGAAGAAGCCGAGGGCATCTCTCAACCACACAACGACGCTCTGGTAATTTCTATCCTATTAAATAAAGTTCAAGCTATGCGTGTCTTAGTGGATCCAGGTAGCTCTGTGAATATCATCCGATCTTGGGTAGCGGAGAAGCTCGGTTTATAGAATCAAGTCGTGCCCGCAGCTCGGGTCTTAAATGGCTTCAATATGGCCAGTGAAACAACTAAAGGGGAAATTATTCTGCCCATAAATGTGGCTGGAACCATCCAAAACACCAAGTTTCACGTAATCGAATGCGATATGAGGTACAATGCCCTACTCGGAAGACCATGGATCCACAATATGAGGGCAGTGCCTTCAACTCTACACCAAGTGATGAAATTCCCTACGTCGGACTGCGTGAAGACAATATACAGGGAGCAACATGCTGCGAAGGAAATGTTTGCGGTGTATGACATAACACCAATACCAACGTTATCGGCCTCAGAAAGGTCGATCACAAAAGATAGGTGAGAAACCAAATAGCAATCACAGCAACCAGTCTCGACCAAATCAGTCAAGTAGGAGATAGAAGATGACGAGGAAGAGTTTCTGACTCCTCGAGCTCTCATCGTCCCTGACAACTCCGATGCCACCAAGTCGACGATCGAAGAACTGGAGAAGGTTATATTAATCAAATGTCTGTCCGAGAGAAAGGTATACCCGGGAACGGGGTTTACCCCCGAACTCAGGAAGAAACTTATTCAATTTCTTATCGATAACATTGATTGCTTTGCCTGGTCCCATTTAGATATAACAGTGATCCCACCGGACATAGCGATGCATCGGCTAAGCTTGGACCCTAGGTTCAGACCGGTGAAGCAAAAGAGAAGAACCCAGTCCGAGGTAAAGCACGCATTCATAAAGGACGAGGTAACCAAACTTCTCATAATAGGGTCAATTCGGGAAGTAAAATATTCGAATGGTTAGCCAATGTGGTTGTAGTCCCCAAAAAAGGGAACAAACTTAGAATGTGTGTAGATAATACAGATCTAAACAAAGCATGCCCTAAAGATTCTTTTCCACTACCTAGCATCGATCGCTTGATCGATGCCACAGCCGGCCAAGAGATCCTTACTTTTCTTGATGCCTATTCTGGGTACAATCAAATTAGCATGAACCTGAAGGACCAAGAAAAAACTTCATTTGTCACTAAGTATGGAACCTATTGCTATAATGTAATGCCATTCGGGCTAAAAAACGCAGGGGCTACGTACCAACGCCTAGTGAATAAAATGTTCGAAGAATAAATAGGTAAATCAATGGAAGTTTACATTGATGACATGCTAGTTAAGTCCCTGCGCGCAGAGGACCATTTGACTCATTTACAGGAAACGTTCAAAGTTTTAAGGAAATATAACATGAAGCTCAACCCCAAGAAATGTGCTTTCGGGGTTGGATCGGGCAAGTTCCTCGGGTTCATGGTGTCGGATCGGGAGATCGAGATCAACCCTAACAAAATCAAAGCCATCGAAGACATCACCGTCGTGGATAGTGTGAAAGTAGTGCAAAGGCTAATCGGACGGATAGCTGCCTTAGGCCGATTCATTTCAAGGTCATCAGATCGAAGCCACAAATTCTTCTCTCTGCTAAAAAAGAAGAACGATTTCACATGGACCCCAGAATGCCAATAGGCACTTGAACAACTGAAGTGGCACATATCGAGCCCACCATTACTTCACACTCCGAAGGCAGATGAGAAGATTTACTTATACTTAGCGGTATCGGAAATCGCGATAAGCGGTGTCCTAGTTCGAGAAGAGCAAGGTACGCAGTTTCCTGCTTATAACGTAAGTCGAACCTTAAGAAAGGCAGAGACTAGATACCCACACTTAGAGAAATTGGCCCTTGCATTAATAAGCGCCTCTAGAAAGTTAAGACCATAGTTTCAATATCACCCCGTACGCGTTTTAACAACTTTCCCACTTTGAAGCATTTTGCACAAACCCGAACTATCGGGCCGACTGGCCAAATGGGTCGTCGAACTCAGTGGGTACGATATTGAATATCAGCCTCGAACGGCCATCAAATTCCAAATTTTAGCAAACTTTGTGGCCGATTTCACACCAACCCTCGTACCCGATGTTGAAAAGGAACTCTTGTTAAAATCAGGTACATCGTCGGGGGTTTGGACCCTCTACACAGATGGTACTTCAAATGTGAAGGGATCCGGGCTTGGCATCGTATTAAAACCTCCCATATGTGGCATTATTAGGAAATCCATCAAAACTACTAGATTAACTAATAATTAGGCTGAGTACGAGGCCATGATTGCAGGTCTCGAGCTAGCTAAGAGCTTGGGAGCAGAAGTCATTGAAACCAAATGTGACTCTTTGCTAGTGGTGAACCAATTGAACAAAACTTTTGAAGTTCGAGAAGATAGGATGCAGAGGTATTTAGACAAACTACAGGTAAATCTACACCGTTTCAAAGAATGGACACTATAACATGTGCCTCAAGAATAAAATAGTGAGGTCGGCGCACTCTCAAATCTGGGGTCGTCGGTCGAAGAAGATAAGATCGACTCGAGGACTGTCGTTCAACTTTCGAGATCTATAATCGAGGGAGGGAATGCCGAGATAAATTCCACAAGATTAACCTGGGGTTGGAGGAATAAGTATATTGAATACTTAAAGAACGAAAAACTCCCATCGAACTCTAAATAATCGAGGGTTCTACGAACCAAGGCTTCTCGATTCACGTTGGTTCAAGATGGAACATTGTACAGAAGGACGTTCGACGGACCACTGGCAGTATGCTTGGGGCCAGGGGACACCGATTATGTTTTACGGGAGGTCCATGAAGGCACCTGTGGAAATCACTATGGCGCCGAACCACTAATTCACAAAATCATCAGAGTAGGATACTACTGGGATAGCATGGAAAAGGACACTAAGGAGTTCGTTCAAAAATGCGATAAATGTCAAAGGTTTGCACCAATGATCCATCAACCAGGAGAGCGGCTTCATTCAGTCATTTCTCTATGGCCATTCATGAAATGGGGAATGGATATTGACGACCCTCTACCATCGGTCCCAGGTAAAGATAAATTCATTTTGTTTATGACTGACTATTTTTCTAAATGGGTTGAAGCACAAGCGTTCGAAAAAGTAAGAGAGAAAGAGGTTATAGATTTCATCTGGGATCACATCGTGTGTAGATTTGGTATAGCAGCAAAAATAACATGTTACAATGGTAAGCAATTTATCGGCGGTAAAGTGACAAAATTTCTCCAAGATCATAAAATAAAAAGGATACTGTCAACACCATATCATCCTAGTAGGAACGGACAGGCCCAATCAACGAACAAGATTATCATCAAAAACATCTAGAAAAGATTGAACGAAGCTAAAGGAAATTGGAGAGAAATTTTGCCCGAAGTCCTTTGAGCATATCAGACAACATCTAAATCCAGTACAGGAGCAACTCCATTTTCCTTAGTATATCGCTCCGAAGCTTTAATTCCGGTCGAAGTCGGGGAACCAAGCGCAAGGTTTCGACATACAACGGAAGAATCGAACTACGAGGCAATGAATACTAGCCTCGAATTATTAGATGAAAAATGAGAAGTGGCACTACTTCGAATGGCTGCAAAACAATAACGAATCGAAAGGTACTACAATAGAAGAACCAACCTCCGCCATTTCAAGACCGGGGACTTGGTCCTAAGGAAGGTCACCGTCAACACTCGAGACCTTAATGAAGGGAAGCTCGGCCCAAATTAGGAAGGACCCTATCAAGTCCTCGATATTGTCGGGAAAGGGTCTTATAAACTTGGAGCAATGGATGGAAAACCATTACCAAACAATTGGAACATATCGCTTCTCAAATGATATTATTGTTAAGGTATGATTTTCTCTTCTCCATCATCTATATACATTCGACACTGACTTATTGCAGGAATTCGACAAAAAACATCAAGACCTCTGGTTTCAAAGCATACGTTGTACTCTTTTTCCCATAAGTTTCGCTTTTTATCCCAAATGGGTTTTTCCGGCAAGGTTTTTAACGACACAACAACTATGTGCTACCCGGGGACAAATTAATAGTATCCGAGGCTCCTTCGTAGTCAACCTTGAATACTGGGGGGCTACCAATCAAATAAATCGAGTTCGGCACAAGAAAGTTGTTTCATATCAAATTCATGTCGAACAGGGTCTCGATAGAGAAACATATAAGGGCCAAATGGTCAAAACGAACCATGCCCACGTAGTTTTGCTCGAACTCTGGCACAAGATACAAACACATGTATAATGACTTATAAAGGAGAACTTCTTATTTTTTCGGATATCTCACACTTTGAAAAGATCTTCCTGCTTCATGATTCAAACAGGCTTAAAGGCCAACTACTAACAAAGGGATTTTTTATACAAGCGATCATAAAAGGCCTACGGGCTAAGATACTTTGAGTTCGAGTTCGAAACAATCACTCACTCAATTATTAAAGCCTAAGGGCTATCTTACTTCGAGTTCGAGTAATCACTCACTCGATCATAAAAAGCCTAAAGGCTAAGATATTTTAAGTTTGAGTTCGAAACAATCACTCACTTAATTATTAAAGCCTAAGGGCTATCTTACTTCGAGTTCGAGCAATCACTCACTCGATCATAAAAAGCCTACGGGCTAAGATATTTTGAGTTCGAGTTCGAGTTCGAAACAATCACTCACTCAATTATTAAAGCCTAAGGGCTATCTTACTTCAAGTTCGGGCAATCACTCACTCGATCATAAAAGGCATACGGGCTACGATACTCTGAGTTCAGGTTCGAAACAATCACTCACTCAACTATTAAAGCCTAAGGGCTATCTTACTTCGAGTTCGAGCAATCACTCACTCGATCATAAAAAGCCTACGGGCTAAGATATTTTGAGTTCGAGTTCGAAACAATCACTCACTAAATTATTAAAGCCTAAGGGCTATCTTACTTCGAGTTCGAGCAATCACTCACTCGATCATAAAAGGCTTACGGGCTACGATACTCTGAGTTCAAGTTTGAAACAATCACTCACTCAACTATAAAAGCCTAAGAGCTATCTTACTTCGAGTTCGAGCAATCACTCACTCGATCATAAAAAGCCTACGGGCTAAGATATTTTGAGTTCGAGTTCGAAACAATCACTCACTCAATTATTAAAGCCTAAGGGCTATCTTACTTCGAGTTTGATCAATCACTCACTCGATCATAAAAGGCCTACGGGCTACGATACTTCGAGTTCGAAGCAATCACTCACTCAACTATTAAAGCCTAAGGGCTATCTTACTTCGAGTTCGAGCAATCACTCACTCGATCATAAAAAGCCTACGGGCTACGATACTTTAAGTTCGAGTTCGAATCATTCACTCGACTGCTAAGCCTACGGGCCACTTTTATTTCGAGTTCGAGCAAACACTCATTCGGCCATAAAGGCTACGAAGGCCGAATTCGATGAAATCACCTAAATCCTTATAGAAACATTCGTAAGGCATGAATGAAATCTTCACAAGTCAAGAAAGCAGAAGCAAGTCAGTAAAAGAAAAAGATATTAGTATAAATATTTAAAGATTGTTTACATGAATAAATGCAACATAGAAACTAAAGGCTAAGCTTCTGGGTTATCATCGAGAGCGGTCTCTTCTCCACCGGGCTCCCCCTATTATCGGACCCGCTCTTGCTACCATCATTATCATCATCGTCTACATCAGAAGCCAAGGCTTCAGCATCAGCTTCGAGTTCTTTGGCCCTTTTTATCTCTTTAGCAAGATCGAAACCTCGAGCGTGTATCTCCTCGAGGGTCTCCCTCCGAGATCGACACTTAGCAAGTTCGGCAACCTAATGTGCTCGAGTGTAGGCAGTATCCGCTACCTCTCTTGCCTCTACTTGAGCAGCCTCTGCATCGGCTTGATACACAATAATAGATTTGTCTGCCATGACTTTCGATGACTCAATCTCCGTCTTGGCCTCAACAAGCCTTGTTTCAAGCTCCTCGATCCTCTTGGCCTGAGCCAAACCTTTTTGCTTGACGCTTCGAAGCTGAACATCGGCCGATGATAATTTGGCCAAGATAGTTTCTTTTTCTGCAGCCAGGTAGTTGAAAGTCTCCTTCCACCGATCACATTCGGCCTTGATTTGATCGACTTCTTCCCGAAGCAACCCGATCTTTTCAACCTTTTTCTGCAGCTCAGATAACGAAGGGTTAGCTTCCACAGTTGGGTCAAACCCATACTCTAATAGAACGAGGTTCACCTGCTTATCTAGTTCGGCTTCTTCTTCACGAGCCTTAGCCAAACCTGCTTGGAGGTCCCTTATAACCTCGTCCTTTTGGCCGCAAAGAAGCCGCAGAGCATCTCTCTCCCTCGAGACCTTCTGAAGCTCGACCTCACACTGGCAGAGGTCGGCTCGAAACTTGCTAATAGCCTACACAGAAGGGAAAAAACACAAGTTAGGTTTAGAAAAGAAGGAAGAAACCAAGCGCAGTAAAATCATTACCCGAGAAATGAAATGTTGGGCCTCCTCTAGGAGAAGAGAAGCGTCACTAATATCGAAGGTATCACCGACTCCAGTAAAGCAATCCCAAAAAGGATCCCCTACACTAGAGCCTCCGCCCATATCGGGGGTCTTCAATTCTCGAGCTTCCTTTAACGCCTCCTCAGAAAAGGTCGGAAGAGAAGAAAAATGACCCACTATCCTGGTCCCGAGCGAATCGCTCGTGACGCTCTGATCGAGACTCGGAGTACCGAAACCGGCCCCGACCGGTGTAGCCATGATCGGCTCAGAAGGTCTGGCGACCTCGATAGCTTTCGCGGATCGGACCACCAAAGCCAAAGCATCTTCTTCTTCTTCTTCTTTTTGTTCTTCTTCTCTTAGTCGTTGGACCGAGTCCATCGAAAGAGCGATTGCCTTCCTCCTCACCCTTCGAGTTTTGGGCTTGAGGTCTTCTGACCGAGAGATAGCTTTTCGCTTTTTATCTTTCCCCGATTTCGGGACCGGGGACTTGGTTCCTTCCTCACCACTCGAAGGCCTCAAAACGGCGTCCTTAGTTACGCCTGCATGAAAGGAAGTCAGTAACGAATGGAGCATAAAAAATGTTTCGAAAAACATGAGAAGTGACCCTTACCGTGATTCTTGGCCTCCCACCTACATTTCACCAAATCACACCAAGCGCGTTCGGCATAAGAGAAAGTCGAGGCTAACTTTCGAACCCAATCCTCGAGGTCGGGTACCGCTTGTGAAATCCAAGGGGCAGCTGTATATCGGAGGGAGATATCAGATAGAATCAGAAAAAGGTACAAAAAGCAACGCCTTATGAAAATCACTTACGGTCGAAATTCCATTCCTCGGGGAACGACATCTTCTCTTCCGGGATAAGGTCACGAGTCCTCACCCGAATATAACAGCCCATCCAACCCCGATCCTTGTCTTCGTCGATGCTCGACATTAAAGCTTTCATTGCCCGACGATGGAGCCTGATTATTCCTCGAAAGATTTGAGGTCGATACAATCATATGAGGTAATTTAGGATAAAATCCAGCCCCCCGGCCTTGTTGGACAAGAAGCGAAGTAAGATTACTATGCGCCATAGAAAAGGATGAATTTGACCGAGGGTGACCTGATATCTTTTGCAAAAATCAATGATCACTGGGTCGACGGGACCCAACATGAAGGAGTAAGTATAAACACTTAAAAACCCCTCCACATGAGTGATGATGCTCTCTTCGGAAGATGGAATTTGCAACACAACCTCGGGACTCCAGTTGTAGTCTTTCCTTACAGCCTCGAGATGGCCCTTTGTTATCGAGCACATATACATCGACACATGCTCACATCGACCCGGAACCGACGAAGAATTTTCAACCTTAAAATCGATCTTTAGAGTACACGGGCTAGGAACATACTCGTGGGGAGGCGGCTCCACCGGTGCCTTGTCGCCGGACGACCGTGAAGAGGAAGCTTTCTCCTTCTGAGGTACGGTTTTTGAAAATTTTGCCATTGATATAAGAAAAAGAAAAGCAAAGGAAGATGAAAGGTGGATGGTGCCAAACGCTGATGAAGGTGGATCTACAAGCGGCGAAATAGTGGCACAAAGAGTAAGAAAATTTGGGAGATTGAAGATGTAAAAGTGGTAAATGATAAATGAAAGGGTTATTTATAGGTTTATACCATGGCGGTTCAGTATCAGCGGTGGCCGACCAGCGTCTGACATGCATTAATACCTTGAAAGACTAAATTGACGGGACAGCTATCACGTACGTCATGATCGAGACCAGTGAAAATGTCAGCTTATAATCCGATCGAGCCGTTGAAAATCATATCGCTTCTCACCACATTTTTCCTGAGAAACGAGGGGACTATCTGTATACGGTCGAAATAGATTTCGGCCTCCGTACATTTGATCGAGTTCGAATGGTAAGCGACCGAAGTGAGACTTCGAGACGAGTTCCGAAGATAGTACAAACAAGCTTCGAGCTCCAAGACCGATCGAGGAATCGGCTCGGTATCATTATCGAGCCCATGACCAAATCGAACCGCAAGGCAACGTGAAGGTTGTCGGAGACGCACAGACTGATTGACACTCACTCCGAATGACGAACTCGAACCAAGGTCGAGGGCTCGACCCAATACCGAGCTCGAGCCAGTATCGAGCTCGCAGACAAGAGCAGTTGCAACCGCACTAGGGGGAGAATCTTGGCGAAAATCGAAGAAGAGACAATTCATCATGGGTTCTCCACTATATATTTTTTATTATAAATAAAGTAAGATCCCTTCTATAAAGGGGGGAATCCTTGTAAGCACAGGACAGGTTCACACATTGTAAGAAAAGACTACTTCTCTTATTGAAGAATAAATCTCTTGAGCTTGTTTTACTCAACATACTCACTCTTCTTGTTCAATAATTTATATCCCGTTTTTATAGCCAAGAATCTAAACATTTCCACTTCTACGTACGATTTATGTCAAGTTATATCACATATCCTTAGAACTACTTATAAATTTAACTATATCCGACATTTCTACTTCTCCTCTAGATGTAACAAAATTTCTTTTGATAAAATAAGATTTTCAAATACTTTTTGTTAACTTTAACATCAACTTTAAATACTATTTTTTTCATCTTCAGCCAAATATTATTCAAAACGAACCTTAAAATGAAACAAATATGTAAATTCTTCCTTCCACAATTGGGGACAAATGACATACTTCACGGTATGCAATTGTTGCTGACAACTATTTGGTACAACAACAATAAAAACTCATAAAAATTTTATAAATGAAATTTGGGGATAGTAATGTGTACGTGCACTCAGGATCGCCCATCATGACAATTATTTAATACGTCGATATTAAATGAGTAAGTGACTGAATCGCATGCTAGCATCCCTAACAGTCACATCAAAGGACTAAAACAAGAAAAATAAGATAACTTATCTATTCTTTTCAATCACTACCAAACGTAAACTCACCAATCATGCATTTCTACACATTCACCGGTGACCATAGATTTTGTTCTAGTACAATTTTGGACTATAAAACTATTTGGATTACACTGCAATAATTATAAGATATAAAATTGTTATTATTCACTTGTCTCAAAAAGATTGATGGGTCAAAATACAAGTCTAAATATGTACATTGTGTGTGTTACATTGTTCACATCAATAGACAAAATTGGTTGTTGTTTTATTATACAATCTTTGAAAAATTCTCATTCCATGAGTTATCTTTTAAAATTAATTACCATTATAGTTGTTTACCCTCAAAATCGGATAACAATTGAATTTATACGTGGTTTTAAGGATACGTGAATTAACTTGACACAAAATGATAAATTAGATTGCAATTGAAATAAATTATTGTAAAATAAAAGTAAACCATACGAATTGGGTAATTTAAACCTTGGAAACTTAGCCACCCTCGGGCCGAATGTACTTCGATCGATGTCAAGACACAGAAGAATAAGAGCTTAAAGAGAATAATGATGTATTGCTTTAGAATGCGTGATACAATGTGTTAAATGAATTATCAGACATCTTTATATAGTAGAAGAGTCCTACATTAGATACAACTCTATAAAAGGTAAGCATCCTCTAAATAACTGATTGCCGATCTCTTATCAATACGTGTCGAGATCTCCGCCGTTATATTCGGTCGGTCACGGATATCACAACCTTCTGTTGGCCGAGCATGACTATCTGACAACGTTCTTCGAAGTTAGTCGAGGCTAGGGTCTGATCCCGAATCACGACCCCGACATCCTTGAGGGCGGACATTCTGGTACGGATTCCAAATTGATGAGATTTCACCTCGATCTAAACTCCCCTGCTACCATATCTCGAGCTTGGCTTACCATGTCAAAGACCGGAATGTACTATGAGACTGGTTCTACCCGTATACAGATAGTCCCCTCGTTTTTCGGAAAGTAGATGACGAGAAACGATATGAGCTCCCGATTCTCACTTCGATATACCGTGACAGAAATAACAAAATAGTTGAAATGTCCCGTCGATCTAGTCTTAATGGCATTAAAGGCTTGTAGGTTGTTAGTCGGCCACTCCCAGATGTAAACCATCGCTACAAAACTATAAATACTCCTACCTTTGTTCATTCAAACCTTACATCCAAGCCTTCTTCCCTTGTGTCTAAGAAATTTCAATACTTCCAAGAATTTATATTCTGCTTACTTTGAGATCTTTTATAAGAACTTTCATTCGTCTTCATCTCAAACCATCAAGTGTACTATTTTAACTTCTTCTTTTTTCTTATTTTTTCTCCATCTTTCAAAGAAATGGCAAAGACTTCAAAATCTGTTCCCCAAAAAGAAACTCCTTCTACCTCGCGGCCGGCTACCGAGGAAGTCGTCTCGCGTACTACTGTCAAGGAACCGACACCAGAACCTCCTCTGAAAATGTTCATCCCCGGGGGGTGCCCGATTAATGTTGATTTTAAGGTCGAAAAGCCCTCCTCTGTAGCCGACCAGTGCGAGGAGGTCTCGAGGTACATCTGATCGATCACTGAGGTTATTCTCTCCGAAGTCAAAAAGGATTGCAACTGGGTTGACAAACATGTGGTGATTCCCAAACCTGACGAAGCCATCACCACCCACGTCGAGGAAGTTTTAAGTGTTTACACTTATCCCTTCACGCTGGGCCCCTTGGACCTGGTTATCATCAACTTTTGCAAAAGATATGAGGTAACCATCGGTCAAATTCACCGTTCTTTCTGGAGGATCGTAATCCTTATCCATTTCTTTGTAAGCAAGATCAAAGGGTGCCCTTTCACTATCGACCACCTCATGCGTTTATACAGTCCCCGACTCTACCGGGGGGTCTGATCTAGCTCACTCGTCGAGCCAGTAAAGCCCCATTCTCGAGTATTGATGAAGATCGGGATCGAGGCTGGTTAGGTCATTTTGTTCGAGTGAGGACCTCGGACTGATTCTAGCCGAGCATATGCCATTTACTGAGAAGTGGAATATGTCATGTAAGTATAATTTCGCTTCCAAAATTTGATTTATCACTTTTTTCCTTCTTCCTTATTAGTGTTCTGTGGTGGTGCAGCTGTCGCTCGGTTCCCGAATGCAATTCCTCGACTCAAGGAGTGGGTCGAGGGCATTGTACTACAAAGGCCCTATTCTGAGCGCTCATGACTCAAACTTTCAAAAGGTCGATGGGAGGCCCGTTCCCATGGTGAGATCCCTTCCATGAGTAAATAATACTTGGATTCCTTTTTGCTTTATTAAGTTCTCACTTGTTTTACTTTTTTTTGCAGGTTTATCCTAGGACGTCACACTACAGCCTTTATCTGGTGGCCAGAACCTCACCGCCGAGTCCCCTGTTCCGAGACACGGTGATGAGAAGAAAAGAAAAAGGGGCCCGAGTTCTCCGAGCTCAAAGAAGAAGAAACTAAGGCGAAGGTTGATGCGCAAATCCAAAGAGAGCACGAGCGCCCAAGAACTATCTTCGAATTCACTCTATCGGTTGAGGGACAAATCCGAAGAAGAACAACAAGAAAAATCCTTCAATCTAGTGGCCCGGGTGTCGTCACGACTCGAAGGGCAAGGGGCCTCCAAACCGGAGGGAGATGAGGCCGATCTGCCTCATTTTAGGGAGGCCGATGAGGAGGCCATGGACGAAGCTTCTTGGGATGTGGGCAACGCCCCAAAGGAGGCACTTGGTATGATAGACATCACCGAGTTACTTTCGTTCACTGATTGCATGTACAATGAGGCTTAGACCGGGAAAGAACATCCCATCGAGGGGGCCCACAAAGCAGACGACCCCTTCCGCAACTTTTTTGATGGCGGGGAATCTACCGCCATGAAGAATGTCACAGGGTTGGGTGACTTGGAGGTGCCAAAGAAGAGTCCATCTTTGGTAACAATCGGACCTACTTCAAGCCCAAAACTGGTAAATCGATTCCTAGCTTCGAGTGTGGATCCCGACCGGAAGCGGTCGATCGTCATCTCCATTCCAGAGGATGCCCGGGTCCTTTCTACCCCCGTAGGGGTGGCCAGCTACCTTCAGTGTTTGGTGAAGGAGGAAAACCAAGCTAAGATGAATGAGGTGGACGCGCCCTGCCTGTTCAATGAAGCACAACATGCGCTAAACCGTGTAACTTTAAATATCTCTTGATGACTTCAGTTCATACTTAGAATAATTTGTAGATAATCCTAACATTTTTTTTATGTCTGTAGGCCTCGATGCTTTATCATGAGACCTTTCTCCGATATCAGGACGAGCTGAACCAACTTGAGGCCGAGGTTTGAGAGCTCGCTGAGAATAGAAATACTTACAAACTTCTCAGCGAGCAGCGCGAAGGAGAGGCTAAGAACCTCCGAGCAGAGCTGAAGGTGGCTCAGAAGGAGCATGTTGACCTGGTCGAGCAGGTAAAAATATTTGAGGTTAGTAACAATGAGCTAGACTCGGTGACTAATGATCGGAATCCGCAGGTCCAACAGAAAATCGACTAGATCGCCCAACTCCGAAATGAGATGGATGTTGTTACGACCGACACCGATGAATGCAAAGGAAGGATGGACCGTCTGGCCTCAGAAAAAGAGACTGCTCGGGCAAAGCTGACTTCGGCTGAGACTAAGCTTCAAGAGGTAAAGAAAAAGGTCGATGGGAAGGCCAAAAAGGTTAATGAGCTCCAGTCTCAGCTAAGTGCGACCGTCTCTGATCAAGAAAATCTTGCCAAGGAGCTCGAAATGGCCAAGTAGGTAGTGGTTGTGGTTAAAGCCGATGCCGACGAGATGGTGGCTCAGTATAAGGCTGATGCCGAGGTGGCCCAGGATCGGACGAAGGATATCGTTGAGCATGCAAAGCGGAAATCCCGTAGGGAGGCCCTTAAAGAGATTCATGCTCGAGGTTTCGACTTGTCAGCCGAAATCGAGAGTGCTAA